>NW_021941464.1:82667-102667 GCF_902148855.1 Sphaeramia orbicularis | reverse complement strand
TGGTTGACTTCAGACTTGGTCTACAGCTGCTGTATGATGATGTCAACACAAGTTAGTGAAACGATTTGGATCCGGATCTGATTCTGGATTTGGTGCGACTTTGACAAATGTTCCCATTCTAACAGATAGGAAGTGGATTGATCCAATAAATCAGTATCAATGATATCAAGTGTGAATTTGAATTTTGTACAGATCTGATTGAATATGAGCAAAACATGGACTATTTCTGTAATAGAATAAATACACAGAACTGGGGGAGAATAAATGGATCTGGACACATTTACCTAAGCTTTGAATTTGGACGCTAAGATACAGGGACACTGGTCCGATTTGTATTAGTTTTCCTTTTTTTTCTAAATGCTTAGTGGTAGTTCAGTTGTAGTTCAGTTGTAGTTTAGTGGTAGTTCAGTTGTAGTTCAGTTGTAGTTCAGCTGTAGTTTAGTTGTAGTTCAGTTGTAGTTCAGCTGTAGTTCAGCTGTAGTTTAGTTGTAGTTCAGTTGTAGTTTAGTTGTAGTTCAGTTGTAGTTCAGCTGTAGTTTAGTTGTAGTTTAGTTGTAGTTCAGCTGTAGTTTAGTTGTAGTTCAGTTGTAGTTCAGTTGTAGTTCAGTTGTAGTTTAGTTGTAGTTCAGTTGTAGTTCAGCTGTAGTTTAGTTGTAGTTCAGTTGTAGTTCAGTTGTAGTTCAGCTGTAGTTTAGTTGTAGTTCAGTTGTAGTTCAGTTGTAGTTCAGTTGTAGTTCAGTTGTAGTTCAGTTGTAGTTCAGTGGTCTCTTTTCTCTTCTTCTCTGTGCTCCTATTCAAATCAATCCCAGACAGGACTCTGCTGCTTTAGTCTCCATGTTTCCAGGTAGAGTGGGGACCAGAAGACGACTGGAAACCACAAGTGAACACAAGTGACGGAGCAAAAAGTGTCGTATGGAGACAGCACAGAAAACTGAGAGAGACAAAGAAATCCATTGAACATCAATCTGACATTGACAAAGACCAAAACCAAGGGAATTTCATCCAGAATTTTTTTCTTTTTTAGTTAGTTTAGTAAACACACAATACAGTTTCAGTTAGTTATGTTTTTTCTTTCAATTCTAGTTTTTACTTATTTCAGTTAATGAAAATGTTTTTACAATTCTAGTTTTTGTCATTTTGTTAGTTTTTGTTAACGATAATAACCTTGACACGAACCACTTCCACTTCCGCAGATTAGAATATTTGAGTTTTTGTAAACTCGTGTTGCAGATGGACTGGACCCTGAACTCCGATCAGAACACAGATCCCAGTCTGCGTCCTTGTTAGTGCCATCGCTAACGCCAATGAGCAGCGTCCGAGCCTAAGCACGATTAACGACAGGTCACTCATGTCACTGTGAGTTCAGGATTAAAAAATGGGTTATTATCAAGGACTGGACTCATCAGGTTCTGGTGGTGGTTTGGATTATTAAGGACTGGACTCATCAGGTTCTGGTGGTGGTTTGGATTATTAAGGACTGGACTCATCAGGTTCTGGTGGTGGTTTGGATTATTAAGGACTGGACTCATCAGGTTCTGGTGGTGGTTTGGATTATTAAGGACTGGACTCATCAGGTTCTGGTGGTGGTTTGGATTATTAAGGACTGGACTCATCAGGTTCTGGTGGTGGTTTGGATTATTAAGGACTGGACTCATCAGGTTCTGGTGGTGGTTTGGATTATTAAGGACTGGACTCATCAGGTTCTGGTGGTGGTTTGGATTATTAAGGACTGGACTCATCAGGTTCTGGTGGTGGTTTGGATTATTAAGGACTGGACTCATCAGGTTCTGGTGGTGGTTTGGATTATTAAGGACTGGACTCATCAGGTTCTGGTGGTGGTTTGGATTATTAAGGACTGGACTCATCAGGTTCTGGTGGTGGTTTGGATTATTAAGGCCTGGACTCATCAGGTTCTGGTGGTGGTTTGGATTATTAAGGACTGGACTCATCAGGTTCTGGTGGTGGTTTGGATTATTAAGGACTGGACTCATCAGGTTCTGGTGGTGGTTTGGATTATTAAGGACTGGACTCGACATCCCATCACACAAGGTGCATTTAAAACAGCACAGGGATGGAACCAACAAGGATGAACATTTAAGGTTCATTTGTTGATAACTACAGTTCAAACCGGGTTAGGGTTTAAACCGGGTTAAGGTTAGGGTTCAAACTTGTTTCGGGTTCAAACCGGGTTCAGGTTCAAACCGGGTTTGGGTTTAAACCGGGTTTGGGTTTAAACGGGGTTAGGGTTAGGGGTTAAATGACCCAGAAGGCAGTGTGTGTGGGCTGTTACTGTAGTGATCTTCAGAACAGGAGGGCATCACTGCTGATGAGGTGAAGGGTTTTGAAAAAGGACAAATGTTTGTGTGACAGGGGACTAACCCTAACCCTGACCCTGACCCTAACCCTGACCCTAAACCTAACCCTGACCCTGACCCAGACCCTAACCCTGACCCTAACCCTAACCCTGACCCAGACCCTTAACCCTGACCCTGACCCTAACCCTAACCCTGACCCTAACCCTAACCCTGACCCTAACCCTGACCCTGACCCTAACCCTAACCCTGACCCAGACCCTTAACCCTGACCCTGACCCTAACCCTAACCCTGACCCTAACCCTAACCCTGACCCAGACCCTTAACCCTGACCCTGACCCTAACCCTAACCCTGACCCTAACCCTAACCCTGACCCAGACCCTTAATCCTGACCCTGACCCTAACCCTAACCCTAACCCTGACCCTTAACCCTGACCCTGACCCTAACCGTAACCCTGACCCAGACCCTTAACCCTGACCCTGACCCTAACCCTGACCCAGACCCTTAACCCTGACCCTAACCCTAACCCTGACCCTAACCCTAACCCTGACCCAGACCCTTAATCCTGACCCTGACCCTAACCCTAACCCTAACCCTGACCCTTAACCCTGACCCTGACCCTAACCGTAACCCTGACCCAGACCCTGCGTCCACACACTCCTCCTCCATAACCCTGCACCTTTCATCAGCACACACACAATGAACCCACTGTGTACAAGCTGGGTCAGGTGACACACTCTGGAACTGAACGGGGGGGGGGGGGTAGTGACAGCCCATTGGTCTGTTGCAGTGTCACGTGGTTGCCATGGCGATGCCAGTGTTATGCCTGCATTCCCATGGAGACTGGAGTGAGGTGACAACAGGAAGGACACACACACACACACATGTCCAACTGTAAACAACACACACACACATGTCCAACTGTAAACAACACACACACACATGTCCAACTGTAAACAACACACACACACACACACACACACATGTCCAACTGTAAACAACACACACACACACATGTCCAACTGTAAACAACACACACACACACACACACACACATGTCCAACTGTAAACAACACACACACACACACACACACACACATGTCCAACTGTAAACAACACACACACACACGTCCAACTGTAAACAACACACACATGTCCAACTGTAAACAACACACACACACACGCACGTCCAACTGTAAACAACACACACATGTCCAACTGTAAACACACACATGTCCAACTGTAAACAACACACACACACACGCACGTCCAACTGTAAACAACACACACATGTCCAACTGTAAACAACACACACACACACGCACGTCCAACTGTAAACAACACACACATGTCCAACTGTAAACAACACACACACACGCACGTCCAACTGTAAACAACACACACATGTCCAGCTGTAAACAACACACACACATGTCCAACTGTAAACAACACACACATGTCCAACTGTAAACAACACACACACATGTCCAACTGTAAACACACACACACATGTCCAACTGTAAACACACACACACATGTCCAACTGTAAACAACACACACACATGTCCAACTGTAAACAACACACGCACGTCCAACTGTAAACAACACACACATGTCCAACTGTAAACAACACACACACACGCACGTCCAACTGTAAACAACACACACATGTCCAGCTGTAAACAACACACACACATGTCCAACTGTAAACAACACACACATGTCCAACTGTAAACAACACACACATGTCCAACTGTAAACAACACACACACATGTCCAACTGTAAACACACACACACATGTCCAACTGTAAACAACACACACATGTCCAAGTGTAAACAACACACACACATGTCCAACTGTAAACAACACACACATGTCCAACTGTAAACAACACACACATGTCCAACTGTAAACAACACACACACATGTCCAACTGTAAACACACACACACATGTCCAACTGTAAACACAGACACACACATGTCCAACTGTAAACACACACACACACACACATGTCCAACTGTAAACAACACACACACACACATGTCCAACTGTAAACAACACACACATGTCCAGCTGTAAACAACACACACACATGTCAAACTGTAAACAACACACACACACACACATGTCCAACTGTAAACAACACACACATGTCCAACTGTAAACACACACACACACACACACACACACATGTCCAACTGTAAACACTCACACACACACATGTCCAACTGTAAACACACACACACACACACACACATGTCCAACTGTAAACACTCACACACACACATGTCCAACTGTAAACACACACACACACACACACACACACATGTCCAACTGTAAACACACACACACACACACATGTCCAACTGTAAACACACACACATGTCCAACTGTAAACACACACACATGTCCAACTGTAAACACACACACACACACACACACGTCCAACTGTAAACACACACACACACACACACACACATGCCCAACTGTAAACACACACACACACACACACACACACACACACATGTCCAACTGTAAACACACACACACACACACACATGTCCAACTGTAAACACACACACACACACACACACACACATGTCCAACTGTAAACACACACACACACACACACACACATGTCCAACTGTAAACACACACACACACACACACATGTCCAACTGTAAACACACACACACACACACATGTCCAACTGTAAACACACACACACACACACACACATGTCCAACTGTAAACACACACACACACACACACACACATGTCCAACTGTAAACACACACACACACACACACATGTCCAACTGTAAACACACACACACACACACACACACACACACATGTCCAACTGTAAACACACACACACACACACACATGTCCAACTGTAAACACACACACACACACACACATGTCCAACTGTAAACACACACACACACACACACACACACACACACACATGTCCAAGTGTAAACAACACACACACATGTCCAACTGTAAACAACACACACATGTCCAACTGTAAACAACACACACATGTCCAACTGTAAACACACACACACATGTCCAACTTTAAACACACACACACACACACACACACAAACAGCCAATGATGCAGTTGTTCTGATAAGGTTCCGTTGGTCCAGATGTGGTTCTGTGGGTTGGGTTGGAGTTGTTCTGTTGAAACTGCTGGTGTTGGCTTCAGTTTGTCTTCTGAGGTCATGTGATCATCAGGAGGACAGTTCCTGTGGAGCTGAGCTCTGATCAATAAAAGTTCATTCAAGTTCTTATTCATGAACGAGGACAAACTTCTGTCACTGCGTTTGGAAGATCCACTCATCCGACAAGAATTCTGTTGAGTTTTTACTGAGTTTATGGTCCATGCTAATGCTAACATGCTAAGATACCCTGTCTGCTATCCTGTGGTTAATGCCTTATTGTGTGTGTGCTAATGCTAACATGCTAAGTTAGGCTGTCTGTTATCCTGTGATTAATGCCTTATTGTGTGTGTGATAATGCTAACATGCTAAGTTAGTCTGTCTGCTATCATGTGGTTAATACCTTATTGTGTGTGTGCTAGTGCTAACATGCTAAGTTAGCCGGTATGCTCTCCTGTGGTTAATGCCTTATTGTGTGTGTGCTAACACTAACATGCTAAGTTAGCCGGTATGCTCTCCTGTGGTTAATGCCTTATTGTGTGTGTGCAAACGCTAACGTGCTAAGTTAGCCGGTATGCTCTCCTGTGGTTAATGCCTTATTGTGTGTGTGCTAACACTAACATGCTAAGTTAGCCGGTATGCTCTCCTGTGGTTAATGCCTTATTGTGTGTGTGCAAACGCTAACGTGCTAAGTTAGCCGGTATGCTCTCCTGTGGTTAATACCTTAGTGTGTGTGTGCTAACACTAACATGCTAAGTTAGCCGGTGTGCTCTCCTGTGGTTAATGCCTTATTGTGTGTGTGCTAACACTAACATGCTAAGTTAGCCGGTATGCTCTCCTGTGGTTAATGCCTTATTGTGTGTGTGCAAACGCTAGCGTGCTAAGTTAGCCGGTATGCTCTCCTGTGGTTAATGCCTTAGTGTGTGTGTGCTAACACTAACATGCTAAGTTAGCCGGTATGCTCTCCTGTGGTTAATGCCTTATTGTGTGTGTGCTAACACTAACATGCTAAGTTAGCCGGTATGCTCTCCTGTGGTTAATGCCTTAGTGTGTGTGTGCTAACACTAACATGCTAAGTTAGCCGGTATGCTCTCCTGTGGTTAATGCCTTATTGTGTGTGTGCTAACACTAACATGCTAAGTTAGCCGGTATGCTCTCCTGTGGTTAATGCCTTATTGTGTGTGTGCAAACGCTAACGTGCTAAGTAAACCCGTCTGCTATCCTGTGGTTAATACGTTATTGTGTTTGTGTTCACACTAACGTGCTAAGTAAACCCGTCTGCTCTCCTGTGGTTAATGCCTTATTGTGTGTGCGCTAATGCTAACTTGCTAAGTTAGCCTGTATGTTCTCCTGTGGTTAATGCCTTATTGTGTGTGTGCTAATGCTAACATGCCAAGTTAGCCTCTATGCTATATTAATTACAGAATGAAAGAACTGCTAAAGTTAGCACAACTCATAGAAGTAGCCTATCCAAGCTAACACAGCTCTTTCAGTGACCACACCCATTAGTGAGTAGACCACACACAACAGTACACTCAGAAGAACACACACACAACAGTACACACAGTGGAACACACACACACACACAACAGTACACACAGTAGAACATACACACACAACAGTACACACAGTAGAACACACACACAACAGTACACATAGTAGAACACACACACACAACAGTACACACAGTAGAACACACACACACAACAGTACACACAGTAGAACACACACACAACAGTACACACAGTAGAACACACACACACAACAGTACACATAGTAGAACACACACACACAACAGTACACACAGAAGAACACACACACAACAGTACACACAGAAGAACACACACAAAACAGTACACACAGAAGAACACACACACAACAGTACACATAGTAGAACACACACACACAACAGTACACACAGTGGAACACACACACACAACAGTACACACAGTGGAACACACACACAACAGCACACACAGTAGAACACACACACAACAGTACACACAGTAGAACACACACACAACAGTACACACAGTAGAACACACACACAACAGTACACATAGTAGAACACACACACACACAACAGTACACACAGTGGAACACACACACAACAGCACACACAGTAGAACACACACACAACAGTACACACAGTAGAACACACACACAACAGTACACACAGTAGAACACACACACAACAGTACACATAGTAGAACACACACACACACAACAGTACACACAGTGGAACACACACACAACAGCACACACAGTAGAACACACACACAACAGTACACACAGTGGAACACACACACACAACAGTACACACAGTGGAACACACACACACAACAGTACACACAGTACAACACACACACACAACAGTACACACAGTACAACACACACACAACAGTACACACAGTACAACACACACACACACACAACAGTACACACAGTAGAACACACACACACAACAGTACACACAGTAGAACACACACACAATAGTACACACAGTAGAACACACACACAACAGTACACACAGTGGAACACACACACACAACAGTACACACAGTAGAACACACACACACACACAACAGTACACACAGTACAACACACACACACAACAGTACACACAGTACAACACACACACAACAGTACACACAGTAGAACACACACACAACAGTACACACAGTAGAACACACACACACACACAACAGTACACACAACAGTACACACAGTAGAACACACACACAACAGTACACACAGTAGAACACACACACACACACACAACAGTACACACAACAGTACACACAGTAGAACACACACACAACAGTACACACAGTGGAACACACACACAACAGTACACACAGTAGAACACACACACACAACAGTACACACAGTAGAACACACACACACAACAGTACACACAGTAGAACACACACACACACACACACACACAACAGTACACACAGTGGAACACACACACACAACAGTACACACAGTAGAACACACACACACAACAGTACACACAGTACAACACACACACACAACAGTACACACAGTAGAACACACACACAACAGTACACACAGTACAACACACACACACACACAACAGTACACACAGTACAACACACACACACAACAGTACACACAGTAGAACACACACACAACAGTACACACAGTAGAACACACACACAACAGTACACACAGTAGAACACACACACAACAGTACACACAGTGGAACACACACACAACAGTACACACAGTGGAACACACACACAACAGTACACACAGTAGAACACACACACAACAGTACACACAGTAGAACACACACACACACACACAACAGTACACACAACAGTACACACAGTAGAACACACACACAACAGTACACACAGTGGAACACACACACAACAGTACACACAGTAGAACACACACACACAACAGTACACACAGTAGAACACACACACACAACAGTACACACAGTAGAACACACACACACACACACACACAACAGTACACACAGTGGAACACACACACACAACAGTACACACAGTAGAACACACACACACAACAGTACACACAGTACAACACACACACACAACAGTACACACAGTAGAACACACACACAACAGTACACACAGTACAACACACACACACAACAGTACACACAGTACAACACACACACACAACAGTACACACAGTAGAACACACACACAACAGTACACACAGTAGAACACACACACAACAGTACACACAGTAGAACACACACACAACAGTACACACAGTGGAACACACACACAACAGTACACACAGTGGAACACACACACAACAGTACACACAGTAGAACACACACACAACAGTACACACAGTAGAACACACACACACAACAGTACACACAGTAGAACACACACACAACAGTACACACAGTGGAACACACACACAACAGTACACACAGTAGAACACACACACAACAGTACACACAGTGGAACACACACACACAACAGTACACACAGTAGAACACACACACACAACAGTACACACAGTAGAACACACACACAACAGTACACACAGTGGAACACACACACAACAGTACACACAGTACAACACACACACAACAGTACACACAGTGGAACACACACACACAACAATACACACAGTAGAACACACACACACACAACAGTACACACAGTACAACACACACACACAACAGTACACACAGTAGAACACACACACAACAGTACACACAGTGGAACACACACACACAACAGTACACACAGTAGAACACACACACACAACAGTACACACAGTGGAACACACACACAACAGTACACACAGTAGAACACACACACAACAGTACACACAGTGGAACACACACACACAACAATACACACAGTAGAACACACACACACACAACAGTACACACAGTACAACACACACACACACAACAGTACACACAGTAGAACACACACACAACAGTACACACAGTAGAACACACACACACAACAGTACACACAGTACAACACACACACACAACAGTACACACAGTACAACACACACACAACAGTACACACAGTACAACACACACACACACACAACAGTACACACAGTAGAACACACACACACAACAGTACACACAGTAGAACACACACACAATAGTACACACAGTAGAACACACACACAACAGTACACACAGTGGAACACACACACACACAACAGTACACACAGTAGAACACACACACACATACAACAGTACACACAGTACAACACACACACACAACAGTACACACAGTACAACACACACACAACAGTACACACAGTAGAACACACACACAACAGTACACACAGTAGAACACACACACACACACACACACACACACACAACAGTACACACAACAGTACACACAGTAGAACACACACACAACAGTACACACAGTAGAACACACACACACACACACACACACACACACAACAGTACACACAACAGTACACACAGTAGAACACACACACAACAGTACACACAGTGGAACACACACACAACAGTACACACAGTAGAACACACACACACAACAGTACACACAGTAGAACACACACACACAACAGTACACACAGTAGAACACACACACACACACACACACAACAGTACACACAGTGGAACACACACACACAACAGTACACACAGTACAACACACACACACACACAACAGTACACACAGTACAACACACACACACAACAGTACACACAGTAGAACACACACACAACAGTACACACAGTAGAACACACACACAACAGTACACACAGTGGAACACACACACAACAGTACACACAGTGGAACACACACACAACAGTACACACAGTAGAACACACACACACAACAGTACACACAGTAGAACACACACACAACAGTACACACAGTGGAACACACACACAACAGTACACACAGTAGAACACACACACAACAGTACACACAGTGGAACACACACACACAACAGTACACACAGTAGAACACACACACACAACAGTACACACAGTAGAACACACACACAACAGTACACACAGTGGAACACACACACAACAGTACACACAGTAGAACACACACACAACAGTACACACAGTGGAACACACACACACAACAATACACACAGTAGAACACACACACACACAACAGTACACACAGTACAACACACACACACAACAGTACACACAGTAGAACACACACACAACAGTACACACAGTAGAACACACACACACAACAATACACACAGTAGAACACACACACAACAGTACACACAGTGGAACACACACACAACAGTACACACAGTAGAACACACACACAACAGTACACACAGTGGAACACACACACACAACAGTACACACAGTAGAACACACACACACAACAGTACACACAGTAGAACACACACACAACAGTACACACAGTGGAACACACACACAACAGTACACACAGTACAACACACACACACACAACAGTACACACAGTAGAACACACACACACAACAGTACACACAGTAGAACACACACACAACAGTACACACAGTAGAACACACACACAACAGTACACACAGTACAACACACACACAACAGTACACACAGTAGAACACACACACACACAACAGTACACACAGTAGAACACACACACAACAGTACACACAGTGGAACACACACACAACAGTACACACAGTACAACACACACACACACAACAGTACACACAGTAGAACACACACACAACAGTACACACAGTGGAACACACACACAACAGTACACACAGTACAACACACACACACACAACAGTACACACAGTAGAACACACACACACAACAGTACACACAGTAGAACACACACACAACAGTACACACAGTAGAACACACACACAACAGTACACACAGTAGAACACACACACAACAGTACACACAGTAGAACACACACACACAACAGTACACACAGTACAACACACACACACACAACAGTACACACAGTACAACACACACACAACAGTACACACAGTACAACACACACACACACACAACAGTACACACAGTAGAACACACACACACAACAGTACACACAGTAGAACACACACACAATAGTACACACAGTAGAACACACACACAACAGTACACACAGTGGAACACACACACACAACAGTACACACAGTAGAACACACACACAACAGTACACACAGTGGAACACACACACAACAGTACACACAGTAGAACACACACACAACAGTACACACAGTAGAACACACACACACACACACACACAACAGTACACACAACAGTACACACAGTAGAACACACACACAACAGTACACACAGTAGAACACACACACACACACACACACACAACAGTACACACAACAGTACACACAGTAGAACACACACACAACAGTACACACAGTAGAACACACACACACAACAGTACACACAGTAGAACACACACACACAACAGTACACACAGTAGAACACACACACACACACACACAACAGTACACACAGTGGAACACACACACACAACAGTACACACAGTAGAACACACACACACAACAGTACACACAGTAGAACACACACACAACAGTACACACAGTAGAACACACACACACAACAGTACACACAGTAGAACACACACACACACACACACACAACAGTACACACAACAGTACACACAGTAGAACACACACACAACAGTACACACAGTGGAACACACACACAACAGTACACACAGTAGAACACACACACACACAACAGTACACACAGTAGAACACACACACACAACAGTACACACAGTAGAACACACACACACACACAACAGTACACACAGTGGAACACACACACACAACAGTACACACAGTAGAACACACACACAACAGTACACACAGTACAACACACACACACACAACAGTACACACAGTAGAACACACACACAACAGTACACACAGTACAACACACACACACACACAACAGTATACACAGTACAACACACACACACAACAGTACACACAGTAGAACACACACACAACAGTACACACAGTAGAACACACACACAACAGTACACACAGTAGAACACACACACAACAGTACACACAGTGGAACACACACACAACAGTACACACAGTAGAACACACACACAACAGTACACACAGTACAACACACACACACACAACAGTACACACAGTAGAACACACACACAACAGTACACACAGTACAACACACACACACACACAACAGTATACACAGTACAACACACACACACAACAGTACACACAGTAGAACACACACACAACAGTACACACAGTAGAACACACACACAACAGTACACACAGTAGAACACACACACAACAGTACACACAGTGGAACACACACACAACAGTACACACAGTGGAACACACACACAACAGTACACACAGTAGAACACACACACAACAGTACACACAGTAGAACACACACACACAACAGTACACACAGTAGAACACACACACAACAGTACACACAGTGGAACACACACACAACAGTACACACAGTAGAACACACACACAACAGTACACACAGTGGAACACACACACACAACAGTACACACAGTAGAACACACACACACAACAGTACACACAGTAGAACACACACACAACAGTACACACAGTGGAACACACACACAACAGTACACACAGTACAACACACACACAACAGTACACACAGTGGAACACACACACACAACAATACACACAGTAGAACACACACACACACAACAGTACACACAGTACAACACACACACACAACAGTACACACAGTAGAACACACACACAACAGTACACACAGTGGAACACACACACACAACAGTACACACAGTAGAACACACACACACAACAGTACACACAGTACAACACACACACACACAACAGTACACACAGTAGAACACACACACAACAGTACACGCAGTAGTGACACAACAGGGGGGTGGGGCTTATTTCAGATTGACAGGATCACTGCTGTTTGTCCATTTAAATAACATGGGAGCGCAGGGTTTGTTTGGAACTATTCAGACTTACGTGAACCATGTGATCAGCGGAGCGGACACGTCTAAGTGTGTGTTAACTGTGTTTCCATGGCTCTGGTCTGGTCTGCACAAATGAAGGAACGTGAACACAAACAGGTTGTTTCGGATCGGCTTTCACATGTGGGTCCTAGTGGCTGAAATGACGCCAGTGCTTCTTACACTTATACATAATTAAGGACGGCCCACTTTGAGTCAGAGGGAGGTCAGGTGACACCGCACTGGGTTTCCATGGATACTGTGGTCACCTTCATATGAATGGAGACAGTGTATACGGCAGAAATGGAGGAACAGGGTGTGTAAATAAAAACAGGGTGTGTAAATAAAAACAGGATGTGTAAATAAAAACAGGGTGTGTAAAATAAAAACAGGGTGTGTAAATAAGAACAGGGTGTGTAAATAAAAACAGGGTGTGTAAAATAAAAACAGGGTGTGTAAATAAAAACATGGTGTGTAAAATTAAAACAGGGTGTGTAAATAAAAACAGGGTGTGTAAATAAAAACAGGGTGTGTAAAATAAAAACAGGGTGTGTAAATAAAAACAGGGTGTGTAAAATTAAAACAGGGTGTGTAAAATAAAAACAGGGTGTGTAAAATAAAAACAGGGTGTGTAAATAAAAACAGGGTGTGTAAATTAAAACAGGGTGCGTAAAATTAAAACAGGGTGTGTAAAATTAAAACGGTGTGTAAATAAAAACAGGGTGTGTAAAATTAAAACAGGGTGTGTAAATAAGGTTTTATTTACACACCCTGTTTTTATTTATTTTTGTGTAAATAAAAACAAATCAAAAACATGGTATGTAAATAAGAAAACAGGGTGTGTAAAATAAAAAAATCGGACCAGTGTCCCTGTATCTTAGCGTCCAAATTCACAGCTGTGGTAAATGTATCCAGATCCATTTATTCTGCCCCAGTTCTGTGTATTTATTCTATTACAGAAATAGTCCATGTTTTGCTCATATTCAATCAGATCTGTACAAAATTCAAATTCACACTTGATATCATTGATACTGATTTATTGGATCAATCCACTTCCTATCTGTTAGAATGGGAACATTTGTCAAAGTGGCACCAAATCCAGAATCAGATCCAGATCCAAATCATTTCACTAACTTCTGTTGACATCATCATACAGCAGCTGTAGACCAAGTCTGAAGTCAACCAGAACTGGAGTTTAGGAGAAGAAGACGACTGAAAGATTTGTAACGGACGACAGACGACGATGACAGACAACAGATGACGACGACAGACGGCGACAGATGACGACAGACGAAAGATAACGACAGATTACAGCGTCAAAGGACGACGACGACAGACGATGACAGACGACAACAGACGACAGTAGATGACGACGACAGATGATGTCAGACAACGACAGATGACAGCAGATGACGACAACAGATGACGACAGATGATGATAGGCGACAGCAGATGTCGACGATATACGACGACAATGACAGAGAATGACAGACGATGGCAACAGACCACCACGACAGACCACGATGCCTATCAGCTGGTAAGCTAAAAAGAGTGTGTAAATAAAAACGACAAAAAACAGGGTGTGTAAATAAAAACAAGACAAAAATCAGGGTGTGTAAATAAAAACAGGGCATGTAAATAAAAAACGTGTGTAAATAAAAACAGGGTGTGTAAATAAAAACAAGACAAAAATCAGGGTGTGTAAATAAAAACAGGGCATGTAAATAAAAAACGTGGTGTGTAGATAAAAACAGGGTGTGTAAATTAAAACAAGACAAAAACAGGGTATGTAAATAAAAACAAGGCATGTAAATAAAAAACGTGGTGTGTAAATAAAAAAACAGAGTGTGTAAATAAAAACAAGACCAAAACAGGGTGAGTAAATAAAAACAGGGTGGGTAAATAAAAACAAAACAAAAACAGGGTATGTAAATAAAAACTAAATAAAAACAGGGTGAGTAAATAAAAACAAAATAAAACGAGGGTGTGTAAATAAAACCAGGGTGTGTAAATAAAAAATGGGTGAGTAAATAAAAACAGGGTGAGTAAAATAAAAACAGGGTGAGTAAAATAGAATCAGGGTGTGTAAATAAAAACTGGGTGAGTAAATAAAAACAAAAAAGAAAAAAACAGGCTGTGTATATAAAAACAGGCTGAGTAAAATAGAATCAGGGTGTGTAAATAAAAACAAAACAAAAACAGGGTGTGTAAATAAAAACAAAACAAAAACAGGGTGTGTAAATAAAAAAAAGGTGTACAAATATGAGTCTGAACAAATATTATTATTATAGTTAATAGTGCATTTACATATATGAGTCCTTTTTAGGTTTCATTTTAAATTGATTATATATTTATATGTTTTTTCTATAAGTGATACTGAAATGTTGTAAACAGTTCCATAACATAGAGTTCTTAATCTGAAAAAAGACTATTTGATAAATGATAGGTGGAACTTTAATTAATGACGCTGATGTTCCCTTTGGTGGATCTGACCCTTCTGGGAGGAAAATAAATCATGTATTTGTGTAATTTAGTTTTGTATTGGAAGAAAATTCCAATTTTTTTCAGCTGTAATTGTTGTGTGTGTGTGTGGGGGGGGTGTCTTTTCTAAACTAAAGCGTTTGCCTTTCTTCCAGACAGTCGGTGGTTGCATAACCTGGACCACAGGCTTCTAAGAGTGTTTATTTTTGAAGTGGTTCCAGCTTAAACTGGGGGGTTTGTTAAAGGGACCATTGTGTGTTCCAGCCACAGTCAGTGCAGACCAATAAACGCCATGTTTTTCATCTGAAAGCTGCTCAGTGTTAGCGCTGCCAACGTGGACCAGCGCCAGGAAGGCCGAGCCGGGCCCATCACAAGCACTCATTCATACTGTGAACAAACTGATCATATGATACAAGCACTTTTAACCAACTGATCATATGATACAAACATTTTCATGGAAGTACGTCTGTCCCGTCAGATTTGGAATTATAAATGCCAGTGAATTTCTGGAACTTAAATATTTTTTTGGACTGAAATTAAGTATCTGAATTTTTGGTCTCTGAATTCACCTATGTTCATAAATTTAGAATAAACAGAATTCAGATGCAAAAAAATCAGAAGCAAAAAATTCAGATACAAAACATTCCGATCACACATCCGTGCTGACCGTCTTCCTGCATCGGCGTCACATGACCAACCTAACGTAACTCTATTGGCTGGCTGTCGGTTCGACTTGACATAGAATCATTACTTATCCTTGGTGTCCCGGATGTGTGATCAGAATTTTTTTGCATCGCAATTTTTTTACATCTGATTTTTTTTTTAATTCTAAATTTATGAACATTGTTAAATTCAGAGACAAAAAATTCAGATACTCAATTTCAGTGCAAAAAAAAAAAAAAATCAGTGCTAGAAATTCACTGGCTTTTATGGTTCAAAATCTGATGAGACAAATTTACTTCCATAGCCTTGTTTTTATTTTTTTTAATTTTTTTTTTTACAGTCAACGTGCAGCGAAAAATGGCTTTTATTAAAATGTGTTCCTTTTTTTTTTTTTTTTTTTTTTAATTTTTATTTATTCTCATTTCACATTCTTTTATTAAATAATGTTCATTCCTTTGTTGGATTGAACTCCAATCCTGTTCTGATGTTAGTTGTGAACTAATAGAATCTGAACATTTGAACAGGATCTGAAACTGGAATGTCTGTAAAACACAATTTCAGTTTGAACACAGTTGGAACATTTGGTGACAGAACATTAGATCCTGTTGGGATCAAATACAAATGTGTTTAGGATTTGTGCAGATTTATGATGGAATTCAATTCTTCAAGGAAATAATCATTAAAAAAAAGAAACAAAGAAAAAATTTGCCTTTTTAACAGTATCATGATATATTGTGATATATCGTATCATGATCCCAGTATTGTGATTTGTATTGTATCACCAGATTCTTGCCGATACACAGGCCTAGATAAGAGCATTAGCAGCTGTGTGTAATGTGTAGAAACACTGTTTAACAGTCAACGCTGACCTAATGCAGGGTTATTCAGAAAGAATGAACCCATTTCATTATGCAATATTTAACTTTTGTTTTCTTTTTTAATAAGGAAAAGCAACAGAAAACTCCAGCCAAGTCACTAGTATTCTACTGACAATCCACTTTTATTTCCTGTCTTCCAAATGGTCACTGCAGGGCTGTCAAACATGCGTCCCAGGGCCCAAATGTCCCCCCCAAAGGTTCCAGTCCCACCCCTGGGATGAATTTACAAAGTGCAAAAACTCCACAGACTCATCTGAGTTGTGGTTCCACATCCAGACCAATCTGATCTACAGTCCAATAAGAACAGCAGAAGAACCCACACAGAAGAAGGACTGCACATTTACTACTGGGACTGATGGAAAAAATATGACATTATGTCTGTAAGTAATGACAACTGCAAATATTTGTCTGTGTTTTAGTGAAAAAATCACATTAAATTGTGAAACTCTTTCCATTTCCAAACTCTCCTGTACCAATAAAACGTGACTAACCTGAACAAATGTGTCCAAACTGAAATGTCTGTATTAAATTCAGTCCAGTTTGAACTCTTTTCTTCCTGTTCCTCAGTGTTTAGTGTCTTTGTAGATCTGATCCAGAATGCACATGGACTAATGAGAAGTGGAGGAAGAAGACTGAGAAAATTACACTGATTTATCTGAAGAAATGTCCGTTTTTTCAGGTTCTTCACATCTGTTTTGTTTGGATAGTTTATAAAAGTCAGTATTTTCATCATTTAATGTTTTTTTTTTTCACTCAAACACAGACCTAAATGTGCAGTTGTCATTCTTTCTGGGTTCTTCTGTTCTTCTTTTCCTGGTTGGGTCCACTGCAGATCAGATCAGACTGAATGTGGAACCTAAAGAACAGGAGTTTAGAACCCTGTTTTAATGTGACTGGGGTTTTGGGATCCTTTGGCGTCGTCTTCAGTTTGGGACTCAGGGTTAAGGGTTCGAACTCACCGCTGTGTTGGGGGGCGGGGGGGTTATTCCTTTCAGACTGGTGGGGGTCTGTTCTCCTGTGTCGCTGCTCTGTTTATAGGTGAGGACAGTCCAGGCCCAGCTCTGCTCATCCCATGAGCCCACACTGAACACTGGAGCAGCTCACCTGAAGACAACACGTGGTTTTTTAGAAGCATATTCTCTGTTGGTAGAGTTGTCAGTGACACAGACGAGGCTAACCCCGACCCCAACAGCGGTCCATGTCCGGTCCGTTAATACCGACTATAACCGAGCGCAAGAGGCCCGTCACACTTTCACAACCAATGACAATATTTACAATCTGCAGCTCTGACAGCAGGGATACGGAGAGACATTTGTTTCTTTATTCATCAATCAAAAATAATGGATTTGCAACCAAAAAAGAGATATGAGAGCAAAAGACAGGAAGTGCCAATCAAAAAAAAGATCATTTTGCTTCTAAATCAGTCCTCTTTGCAACTTCAAAAGTTTTGCTTGTAAATTTAAATGCACTTAATGGGCGGGGCCTACGCTGATGGATGACAGAAGAGTTTCTATTGGTGGGTCTGACCTGGCTCCAGCTTCTGCCTTAAACCCACTTCTACTTAAATTATATGACAAATGGTCTGGGGTTTTTTAGTGCCACTTACTGTCTTTTGCTCTTTTTTAGTTACAAATCTATTCTTTTTAATTGCCAGTTTTTCATTCCCAAAATGCACCTGTGAGAGGATAAACAGATATTTAATAAAATAGTTGTGTGGAATAACTAAAAGAACTCAAATGAATCTGTGGAAGTTTTACACTTTGTAAATTCATCCCAGGGGTTGGATTGGAACCTTTGGGGGGACACATCTGGTCCCTGGGACGCATGTTTGACCCCCCTGGTGTAGATGAACATCCTCACTTTCTTTTACTGGTCTTTTTTTTTTTTTAATTCCGTGCTGGTACTGGTGCTGTTCCAGTCGGTCCTGTGTCACTGCCTACACTCTAAAAAGTG
>NW_021941464.1:80000-82567 GCF_902148855.1 Sphaeramia orbicularis | reverse complement strand
GCAGGATGTTAAATATGCAGCTGCTGTCTGCTGCTGCTGCGCTATTATTTATTCAGCACTGGTCCAAGATTTTACCTGGTTTAAAACTGGAGACTGGAGGGAGTCCAAACCCTAACCCCTGTCCTAACCCCTGTCCTAACCCTATAACCCCTGTCCTAACCCTAACCCCTGTCCTAACCCTAACCCCTGTCCCAACCCCTGTCCTAACCCTAACCCCTGTCCTAACCCCTGTCCTAACCCCTGTCCTAACCCTAACCCCTGTCCTAACCCCTGTCCTAACCCCTGTCCTAACCCTAACCCTGTCCTAACCCCTGTCCTAACCCCTGTCCTAACCCTATAACCCCTGTCCTAACCCCTGTCCTAACCCTAACCCCTGTCCTAACCCCTGTCCTAACCCCTGTCCTAACCCTAACCCCTGTCCTAACCCCTGTCCTAACCCTAACCCCTGTCCTAACCCCTGTCCTAACCCTAACCCCTGTCCTAACCCCTGTCCTAACCCCTGTCCTAACCCTATAACCCCTGTCCTAACCCCTGTCCTAACCCTAACCCCTGTCCTAACCCCTGTCCTAACCCTAACCCCTGTCCTAACCCCTGTCCTAACCCTATAACCCCTGTCCTAACCCTAACCCCTGTCCTAACCCTAACCCCTGTCCTAACCCCTGTCCTAACCCTAACCCCTGTCCTAACCCCTGTCCTAACCCCTGTCCTAACCCTAACCCCTGTCCTAACCCCTGTCCTAACCCTATAACCCCTGTCCTAACCCTAACCCCTGTCCTAACCCTAACCCCTGTCCTAACCCCTGTCCTAACCCCTGTCCTAACCCTAACCCCTGTCCTAACCCCTGTCCTAACCCTAACGTCCATGGTTTTTTCTGTACTGGTGTTCATCTGTGTCCCCCTGACACTTCATAATGAAACTGTTCAGCCTGATCCCAGTCCAGGGGACCAGGAAGGGTGCACATACAGATACAAATAATACTGCTCTACCCAAAAATCAGACAGGCCATTTGATTTGTCTGATATTCATTCATTCATTCATTCATTATCAGAACCCACTTTATCCTCACTAGGGTCATGGGGGTCTCTTGTAGCCTGTCCCAGCTACACAGGGGTTCACCCTGGACAAGTCACCAGTTCTTCACAGACTGAACATATAGAGACAAACAGTCACTCTCACATTCACACCTATGGGCAATTTAGATGAACCCATTAACCTGTCAGTGCATGTGTTTGGATGGTGGTTTGTCTGATATTTCTCTTTTAAAGTCCTAAATCTGTGTGTATTCTGTGTCTCCTCTAAATGTGTCAGGCTTGTACCCCTGTCAGATCACACATTCTTGGCTGTACGGACACTCCAGCCTAACAGCCTCCATATTTAATGCCTACACACATATACAAATGTTTCAGACCTCAGCAGAATCATGCATTGTTTCTTGCACAGATGTGGTGTCCAAAGCATGCCTGCTGAAAAATTCCATATATTGACAGAAACAGTCAAATCAGAGCCACATATTTAGAATGTGGTGTACGGACACTACTGGTGTACGGACTCTAGCAGATGTGAATGGAAATGTGTCTGAGCACATGGTGGCATCTGTGTTCCATCTGGAACTAAGTCTTCTGGTACAGGAGGACACAAACATGTGGAACCAGTGAGAACAGTAGATCTGTAAGGCATAGAGTCCAGATTAGTGATGGAAGTATATTGGTGTACGGACACTCCAGGAATTTGGGTGAACAACGCACCATTGAAAACATGCGCTTCCACGTAAACATCCGTTTGACACATTGTTCCAAATGTTGTGCAGCATACCAGGGAGCAGAGCCACATCTGTCTAGTTGTGCAGATTTAGTCCTAATAATACTGAAAGAACAGGTTCCCATTCTATTATTCCAATTAAAGGGCTGGAAAAGAAGGGGTTAACAACACAATGGTGGATTGTCTTAATACTGAAAATAAGAATTGATAATCAAACAGCTGTTCAACACAAAGGATCAATACATGAAAAACAATGGGATGTGTGTGTTTGGAATAAAACAGACACAGGAGTTGAGTAGGAATTCTTTATTGTGTTCCAAACATTCTGGACAATCATTCTGCTGTTATAATAATCAAACTGTGCACATGTTTTCACGCTCATTGGGTCGACATTTGATCAGTTTTGATCTGATTTTCTTCTAATTTGGAGGATTGACAGATCTAGTAATAAGATGAACAAAGACACATTTGGAATGGTTTTGGAGGATCTGTTTGGAATACTGATGAAAAACTGATGCAGATATACTGGTACAGCTGGACTGGGATCAGGCCCATGATGAAAATGTATGAGCAGAAGGGTCAGGTTTAGGGTCAGGTTTAGGGTCAGGGTTAGGGTCAGGGTCAGGTTTAGGGTCAGGGTTAGGGTCAGGGTTAGGGTCAGGTTTAGGGTCAGGGTTAGGGTCAGGGTTAGGGTCAGGGTCAGGTTTAGGGTTAGGGTCAGGGTTAGGGTCAGGGTTAGGGTCAGGGTCAGGGTTAGGGTCAGGTTTAGGGTCAGGGTTAGGGTCAGGTTTAGGGTTAGGGTCAGGGTT
>NW_021941464.1:40000-72500 GCF_902148855.1 Sphaeramia orbicularis | reverse complement strand
AAAACCACCTAAAAAATCACCCAAAAAAACACCTAAAAATCACCCAAAAAAACACCTAAAAATCACCCAAAAAACACCTAAAAATCACCCAAAAAAAACCCATAAAAACCACCTACAAACCACCTAAAAACACCAGTGCTAGAGCATTAAACAGAGTTTGGTTTGGTAGGTGTGTTGGTACCCAGTCCTAACCCCCCCACAGCTTTAGTTCTGGTTCATTTGGCACTTGGTTAACGTGTCTAAATCTGACCCCAGGTGGAAGTCTGTGGAACGGTCACTTAGAGTTAGATTTACAGCAGCAGAAGTGGAAGGTGTAAATACATGTCTTATACTTCACTGGACAAATATCAGACATCGCACTTTTTGCACTTTTTCTGGGGGGGGGGGGGGGGGGGCTGGCAGAAGGCCCGTGATGATGTGAGGGGGCGGTTGTTCATAAAAGGTTGAACTTGTGGTCTAGAGGCTCAAACCGTGTCAGCAGTAGAACAGACGAAAAGTACACGAGTTTATTCTGTAGGACTTCAAATTCCAGGGAAAGAAAGAGACCAAGACTGTGGCAGTTATGGATGAGTGTCCTTGAACACCCACCGCTGCTTAATTCTGTTAGCTGCTTGAATTGTGAGCGTGGCAGAAGGAAGGAGTGGTTTAGAAACGACAGGAAGGACCAAAGAATGGAGGGCATTGTTTCTAATCAGGTCCAACACTTACAGGAACTGTAAGATAATTCCAGTCTAGGCTAATCTGAACGCACATGAAAGCACTGAGGCCTCCAAAAACTATGAATAGAAGAATGTGTGGTTTTTCCGAATTATTCAGTTTTTGTTCCTGAGCAAATCCATCTAAATGGAAGTTTCTGAATACCAACCTCGACCTGCCAAATGCCCCGACTGTCACTGTACAGTTTACCAAACTGTCACCGTACAGTTTACCGAAGTGCGACCGTACAGTTTACCGAAGTGCGACCATAGAGTTTACCGAACTGTGACCGTAGAGTTTACCCAACTGTGACCGTAGAGTTTACCCAACTGTGACCGTAGACTTTACCCAACTGTGACCGTAGAGTTTACCCAACTGTGACTGTAGAGTTTACCTAACTGTGACCGTAGAGTTTACCCAACTGTGACCGTAGAGTTTACCGAACTGTGACCGTAGACTTTACCGAACTGTGACCGTAGAGTTTACCAAACTGTGACCATAGAGTTTACCCAACTGTGACCGTAGAGTTTACCCAACTGTGACCGTAGAGTTTACCCAACTGTGACCGTAGAGTTTACCCAACTGTGACCGTAGACTTTACCGAACTGTGACCGTAGAGTTTACCGAACTGTGACTGTACAGTTTACCTAACTGTGACCATAGAGTTTACCCAACTGTGACCGTAGACTTTACCGAACTGTGACCGTAGAGTTTACCGAACTGTGACCGTAGAGTTTACCGAACTGTGACCGTAGACTTTACCAAACTGTGACCGTAGAGTTTACCCAACTGTGACCGTAGAGTTTACCAAACTGTGACCGTAGAGTTTACCCAACTGTGACCGTAGAGTTTACCCAACTGTGACCGTAGACTTTACCAAACTGTGACCGTAGAGTTTACCGAACTGTGACCGTAGAGTTTACCGAACTGTGACCGTAGAGTTTACCTAACTGTGACCGTAGAGTTTACCAAACTGTGACCGTAGAGTTTACCAAACTGTGACCGTAGAGTTTACCCAACTGTGACCGTAGACTTTACCGAACTGTGACCGTAGAGTTTACCGAACTGTGACTGTAGGGTTTGCCGAAATGCGACCATAGAGTTTACCAAACTGTGACCATAGAGTTTACCGAAGTGCGACCGTAGAGTTTACCGAACTGTGACCGTAGGGTTTACCGAACTGTGACTGTAGAGTTTACCAAACTGTGACCGTAGAGTTTACCCAACTGTGACCGTAGACTTTACCAAACTGTGACCGTAGAGTTTACCAAACTGTGACCGTAGAGTTTACCCAACTGTGACCGTAGACTTTACCAAACTGTGACCGTAGAGTTTACCAAACTGTGACCGTAGAGTTTACCCAACTATGACCGTAGAGTTTACCAAACTGTGACCGTAGAGTTTACCAAACTGTGACCGTAGAGTTTACCGAACTGTGACCGTAGACTTTACCGAACTGTGACCATAGACTTTACCGAACTGTGACGTAGAGTTTACCAAACTGTGACCGTAGACTTTACCGAACTGTGACCATAGACTTTACCAAACTGTGACCATAGACTTTACCGAACTGTGACGTAGAGTTTACCAAACTGTGACCGTAGACTTTACCGAACTGTGACCATAGACTTTACCAAACTGTGACCGTAGACTTTACCGAACTGTGACCGTAGAGTTTACCGAACTGTGACTGTAGGGTTTGCCGAAATGCGACCATAGAGTTTACCAAACTGTGACCATAGAGTTTACCGAAGTGCGACCGTAGAGTTTACCGAACTGTGACCGTAGAGTTTACCGAACTGTGACCGTAGAGTTTACCGAACTGTGACCGTAGACTTTACCAAACTGTGACCGTAGAGTTTACCAAACTGTGACCGTAGAGTTTACCCAACTATGACCGTAGAGTTTATCAAACTGTGACCGTAGAGTTTACCAAACTGTGACCGTAGAGTTTACCGAACTGTGACCGTAGACTTTACCGAACTGTGACCATAGACTTTACCGAACTGTGACGTAGAGTTTACCGAACTGTGACCGTAGAGTTTACCAAACTGTGACCGTAGACTTTACCGAACTGTGACCGTAGAGTTTACCGAACTGTGACTGTAGGGTTTGCCGAAATGCGACCATAGAGTTTACCAAACTGTGACCATAGAGTTTACCGAAGTGCGACCGTAGAGTTTACCGAACTGTGACTGTAGAGTTTACCCAACTGTGACCGTAGAGTTTACCCAACTGTGACCGTAGACTTTACCAAACTGTGACCGTAGAGTTTACCAAACTGTGACCGTAGAGTTTACCAAACTGTGACCGTAGAGTTTGCCAAACTGTGACCGTAGAGTTTACCAAACTGTGACCGTAGAGTTTACCCAACTGTGACCGTAGAGTTTACCAAACTGTGACCGTAGAGTTTACCAAACTGTGACCGTAGAGTTTACCCAACTGTGACCGTAGAGTTTACCAAACTGTGACCGTAGAGTTTGCCAAACTGTGACCGTAGAGTTTACCAAACTGTGACCGTAGAGTTTACCCAACTGTGACCGTAGAGTTTACCAAACTGTGACCGTAGAGTTTACCAAACTGTGACCGTAGAGTTTACCCAACTGTGACCGTAGAGTTTACCAAACTGTGACCGTAGAGTTTACCAAACTGTGACCGTAGAGTTTACCCAACTGTGACCGTAGAGTTTACCAAACTGTGACCGTAGAGTTTACCAAACTGTGACCGTAGACTTTACCAAACTGTGACCGTAGAGTTTACCAAACTGTGACCGTAGAGTTTACCCAACTATGACCGTAGAGTTTATCAAACTGTGACCGTAGAGTTTACCAAACTGTGACCGTAGAGTTTACCGAACTGTGACCGTAGACTTTACCGAACTGTGACCATAGACTTTACCGAACTGTGACGTAGAGTTTACCGAACTGTGACCGTAGAGTTTACCAAACTGTGACCGTAGACTTTACCGAACTGTGACCGTAGAGTTTACCGAACTGTGACTGTAGGGTTTGCCGAAATGCGACCATAGAGTTTACCAAACTGTGACCATAGAGTTTACCGAAGTGCGACCGTAGAGTTTACCGAACTGTGACCGTAGAGTTTACCGAACTGTGACCGTAGACTTTACCGAACTGTGACCGTAGAGTTTAGTGAAGTGCGTCTCCACAGTGACTGTCGCCATGGTAACCCCTGTCATCCATCCAGGTGCAGCGGTCACCTGTCCTTTTGTTTGCGGTGGCGTTCAGAGCTCACATTCCCCTCCATTATTCAGTCCTCCTGTGTGTCTGTAAACTCCCCTCCTCCTCTTTGTTGGTCCTCTTGTTCCCTCACTCGTCAGCTTTAAACCACTTCTGTTCACGGCGGTACCACATGATCGGCTTTAGTTCTCCTACAACACAGGTGTCAAACATGCGGCCCACGGGATGAATTTACAAAGTGTAAGTTAGGACATCGAACTCAAGAATAATATCATCATAATCTGTAAATAAGGACAACACCAGTTTTTTCTATTTGATTTAGTGCAAAAAACATTAAATTATGAAAATGTTTACATTAACAAACTATCCTTTAACAGTTAAATGTGAATAACCTGAACAAATATGAACAACCTGAAATGTCTGAAGAAAATCCAGCGCAATTTTAACAATATTCTGCCTGTTAATAAAAGTTTAGTACCTTTGTAGATCTGATCTGTAATGCACATGTAGAAATGACAAGTTACTACTCAAAAATCACCCAAATTCACACAAAAATGACCCTAAAACCACCTAAAAATTACCCCAAAAACACCTATAACATTATGCCTATAAATTATGACAACTTCAAATTTTAGTGCAAAAAAATAGCATTAAATGATGAAAACATTTCCAATTTCAAACTATGCTTTCACAATAAAATGTGAATAACCTGAAATGTCTGTATTAAATTCAGTCCAGTTTGAACTCTTTTCTTCCTGTTCCTCAGTGTTTAGTGTCTTTGGAGATCTGATCCAGAATGCACATGGACTAATGAGAAGTTGCTACTCAAAAATCACCCAAATTCACACAAAAATTACCCAAAAAAACCCACCTAAAAATCACTCAAAAAATCACCTAATATTATGCCTATAAATTATGACAACTTCAAATTATAGTGCAAAAAAAAGCATTAAATTATGAAAATATTCACATTTCCAAACTATCCTTTCACAATAAAATGTGAATAACCAGAACAAATATGAACAACGTGAAATGTCTGTATTAAATTCAGTACAATTTTAACAATATTCTGCCTGTTAAATAAATGTTTAGTGTCGTAGATCTGATCCAGAATGCACATGTAGAAATGACAAGTTGAGGCAGAAGATTGAAAAACTGTACTTATATTTTTTAACAAATGGAATTTTTTTCAGGTTATTCACATCCTTTTTGTTCTGATAGTTTGTAAATGTAAATATTGTCATAACTGAATGTCATTTTTTGCACTAAAACCATTTGGAGTTGTCAGTATTTATTGGCTGTCATGCTATAGTTTTCCTGGTTTGACCCACTTCAGATTAAATCAGGCTGAATGTGGAACCTGGAAGAACAGGAGTTTGACAGCCGTGTCCAAGCTGTCCAAGGACGGGGACACGCAGGGGGGAAAGGCCACAGACGCACATTTTAAAAGGCTTAAAGGTGCTGGAGACGTTCCTTTACCAATTTTTCATCAAATCTGTAAAAATCTTCAGTATTTTTTGTCGAGACGTGCATTGTGGGACATGGAGGCTGGCGCTGCCGATGCCGCTGCAGGCGGCTGGGAGGTCCACGCAGCGCCAGCCTCCATTTCCCACAATGCACGTCGTGACAAAAAATACCGAAGATGCTCCAGTGACGTCGTGGTCTGAACGTAAACACATCTACGTGGATGGAACGAACAATCTGTTCACCATGAGGAAAGAGATTCAGGTGAGTAATGACAGACAGACGACAGACGAATGAAAGTGAGGAGAGGACTGAGGATGGACACAGACCAGGAGGAGCTGGTCACCAAAGTCTCCAGCACCTTTAAGTTCACTGTGCTTCACATCGGAACATGAGTTTGGGGAAGTCTTCATCTGAGCGAAGGAGAACCGGAAAAACCAAACCCAGTCTGGAAAGGCTGGAGCTGTGGGAGAACCACCTTCCACACTTCCACCGGAATCTGAAGAACGTTTGAACACAGGACAGACCTCTACAGACCTGACTCCAGTACTACAGACCTGTACTACAGACCTGACGCCAGTACCACAGACCTGACTCCAGTACTACAGACCTGTACTACAGACCTGTACTACAGACCTGACTCCAGTACTACAGACCTGTACTACAGACCTGTACTACAGACCTGACTCCAGTACTACAGACCTGTACTACAGACCTGACGCCAGTACCACAGACCTGACTCCAGTACTACAGACCTGTACTACAGACCTGACTCCAGTACTACAGACCTGTACTACAGACCTGACGCCAGTACCACAGACCTGACTCCAGTACTACAGACCTGTACTACAGACCTGACGCCAGTACCACAGACCTGACTCCAGTACTACAGACCTGTACTACAGACCTGACGCCAGTACCACAGACCTGACTCCAGTACTACAGACCTGTACTACAGACCTGTACTACAGACCTGACTCCAGTACTACAGACCTGTACTACAGACCTGACGCCAGTACCACAGACCTGACTCCAGTACTACAGACCTGTACTACAGACCTGTACTACAGACCTGTACTACAGACCTGACTCCAGTACTACAGACCTGTACTACAGACCTGACGCCAGTACTACAGACCTGTACTACAGACCTGTACTACAGACCTGACTCCAGTACCACAGACCTGTACTACAGACCTGAGTCCAGTACCACAGACCTGTACTACAGACCTGACTCCAGTACTACAGACCTGTACTACAGACCTGACGCCAGTACCACAGACCTGACTCCAGTACTACAGACCTGTACTACAGACCTGACTCCAGTACCACAGACCTGTACTACAGACCTGAGTCCAGTACCACAGACCTGTACTACAGACCTGACTCCAGTACTACAGACCTGTACTACAGACCTGACTCCAGTACCACAGACCTGTACTACAGACCTGAGTCCAGTACCACAGACCTGTACTACAGACCTGACTCCAGTACTACAGACCTGTACTACAGACCTGACTCCAGTACCACAGACCTGTACTACAGACCTGACTCCAGTACCACAGACCTGTACTACAGACCTGACTCCAGTACCACAGACCTGACTCCAGTACTACAGACCTGTACTACATACCTGCACTACAGACCTGTACTACAGACCTGAGTCCAGTACCACAGACCTGTACTACAGACCTGTACTACAGACCTGTACTACAGACCTGACTCCAGTACCACAGACCTGTACTACAGACCTGACTCCAGTACCACAGACCTGTACTACAGACCTGTACTACAGACCTGACTCCAGTACCACAGACCTGTACTACAGACCTGACTCCATCAATCAATCAATCACCCTTTATTTATAAAGCGCTTTTCATGCACAGATGCAACACAAAGTGCTTTACAGAATTAAAAACACAATAAAAACAGAAAAACAATTACAAAGAAAACCCCTCCCTCCCACCCTCCATACTAGACACACACACACACACACACACACACACACGCCCACACACACGCACACAACAGGGAGACATGGCATGGCACTGAGGATCAAGGAAACGCCCCCTTTGGGGCCGTCCACACTGGGAGGAGCCACAGGCCGTGCCATCGGGGGGACCGGCACCCGGGCCCCCCGACTCCGACAGACAGGTGGACCCCCACATCGAAGGGAGGACCCCCAGCCGGCCGGGCCAAAGGGACCCAAGGACAGTACCCCCACTAGCAGAGCAGACACAGCTCCCAGTGTGGAGGACCCCCTGAGGAAACACTGGTGTTAAAAGCTAAAGACTAAAAGCAGAACATAGGACTAAGAATAAATAAAATAAATACAGTACCAAGAGTAAAATACGTACGATTATAAATAAAATAGAATAGATAAAGTATCAGTGATAAATAAAACAAAATAAGAACAAGAAGAGTTTAAACAATTAGTTAAAAGCCTGATTAAAAAGGTGTGTCTTTAATCTTCTTTTAAAAATACCAACAGTCTGTGCAGTCCTGAGGCGCTCCGGCAGGCTGTTCCACAGGTGGGGGCCATAGTGGCTAAATGCTGCCTCACCGTGGGTTTTTGTTCTGGGTTTTGGTATGGTTAAAAGGCCAGTGCCGGAGGACCTCAGGGTCGTTAAGGCCGTTAAGACATTTAAAAACCAGCAAGAGAACCTTAAAATCGATCCTGAAGCGTACGGGGAGCCAATGCAGCGACTCTAAAACCGGTGTCATGTGCTCCCGCCCTCTGGTCCTTGTCAGCACGCGTGCGGCTGAGTTTTGTAATAATTGGAGATTTAAAATACTCTTTTTGGGAAGACCAGAGAGCAGGGCATTACAATAATCTAAGCGACAAGAAATAAAAGCATGCATTAGCACCTCCGTACTGGCCTGAGAGAGAAACGGGCGGACTCTGGCTATGTTCTTAAGGTGATAAAAACCTGTTTTTGTTATATTTTTGATATGTGGGATAACATTCAGCTCAGAGTCAAGAATCACGCCCAGATTTTTTACTGACTGTGTTGGTTTAAGATCTTTTAGTTTTGGTAAAAGTTTCTCTCTCTGGCCTTCAGGACCTATAACTAAAACCTCAGTTTTGTCCTGGTTGAGCTGTAGGAAATTCTCTGCCATCCATGACTTGATGTCTACAATGCAGTTAAAAAGGGCATCAACTGGCCCTGTGTCATCAGGAGACACGGCGATGTATAGCTGTGTATCATCAGCATAACTATGGAAGCTGATGCCGTGTCTCCTGATGACGTCCCCAAGGGGAAGCATGTACAGATTAAAAAGAAGTGGACCTAAAATTGAACCTTGGGGAACCCCACATCCAATTTCATGTGTTCCTGAGGAACATGTATCCATACTTACATAAAAGCATCGGTCTGTGAGATAAGAACAAAACCAGTTAAAAACAGTACCGGAGAAGCCGACTAGGTGTCTGAGTCTATTTAATAAAACGTGATGGTCTACCGTATCAAAAGCGGCGCTTAGATCCAGTAGAACCAACACTGTGAGCTTTTTATTATCAAAATTCCACCTGATGTCGTTTAAAATCTTTAAAAGTGCTGTCTCGGTACTGTGGTTCCTCCTCAAACCAGACTGATGTTTCTCTAAAATGTTATTTCTGATTAAAAAGTCAGTAACTTGGTTAAAAACCAGTTTTTCTAAAATTTTACTTAAAAACGGTAAGTTGGATACAGGTCGGTAATTATTAAGAATGTTGGGGTCTGAGTTGCTCTTCTTCAGAAGGGGCTTCACCACCGCCGTTTTAAAGGCGGTGGGGAAGACACCCGTCTGAAGAGAGCAATTCATGATGTTTAAAATGTGTTCCTCAAAGAAGCCATAAAATGTCTTTAAAAGTGATGTAGGAATTGGATCTAAAAGGCAGGTTGTTGGGTTGACTTGGGAGAAAACTCGACCAAGTGTCCTCACATCAACCAGGGCAAAACTCTCCAGTGTTTCCTCAGACAAGGACAACAGTCCAGGTGTGTTAACAGACAAAACTTTCTGGGATAAAAGGCTGGATCTGATGTCCTTGATTTTAGTTCTGAAGTGGTCTGCAAAGTTTTCACAAATATCATCTGTTGGTGTCTTAATATCTTTATTAAAATCAGTGCCTGTTAAAATATTAAAAGTGGAGAAGAGGAACCGGGGGTTGTCTCTATGGTTGGTGATGAGTTGTGAGAAATGGGAAATTCGTGCCTTTTTCACTGCGTTATTGTAGGTTTGGAGTTGTTGACGTAAAATCTCGTAATGCACGGTCAGTTTGCTCTTTCTCCATCTTCTCTCAGCACTCCTGCATTCTCTTTTCAGTTTATTGATTTCATCGTTCTTTCTCCATGGGGGTGTAGGTTTTCTATTTATTGTTTTAGTTATTAGTGGAGCCACTGAGTCCAGAGTTGACTTCAGTGTACTGTTAAAATGATCAACGATAAAATCACAGGACGCAGGTCAAATTTTAGCAGGAGTTCTTTGTAAAATCTCAATAAAATTTGCAGCCACTTCAGAAGTTAGATAGCGCCTCCTCACTGTTCTCACCGGGGCCTCCTCCTGGTACCTCCAGTACCACAGACCTGACTCCAATACTACAGACCTGTACTACAGAACTGACTCCAGTACTACAGACCTGACTCCAATACTACAGACCTGACTCCAGTACTACAGACCTGACTCCAATACTACAGACCTGTACTACAGAACTGACTCCAGTACTACAGACCTGACTCCAATACTACAGACCTGACTCCAGTACTACAGACCTGTACTACAGACCTGACTCCAGTACTACAGACCTGAGTCCAGTACTACAGACCTGACTCCAGTACTACAGACCTGTACTACAGACCTGACTCCAGCATTACAGACCTGACTCCAGTACTACAGACCTGTACTACAGACCTGACTCCAGTACTACAGACCTGTACTACAGACCTGACTCCAGTACCACAGACCTGACTCCAGTACTACAGACCTGTACTACAGACCTGACTCCAGTACTACAGACCTGTACTACAGACCTGACTCCAGTACCACAGACCTGACTCCAATACTACAGACCTGTACTACAGACCTGACTCCAGTACTACAGACCTGACTCCAGTACTACAGACCTGTACTACAGACCTGACTCCAGTACCACAGACCTGACTCCAATACTACAGGCCTGTACTACAGACCTGACTCCAGTACTACAGACCTGTACTACAGACCTGACTCCAGTACTACAGACCTGAGTCCAGTACTACAGACCTGACTCCAGTACTACAGACCTGTACAACAGACCTGACTCCAGTACTACAGACCTGTACTACAGACCTGACTCCAGTACTACAGACCTGACTCCAGTACTACAGACCTGTACTACAGACCTGACTCCAGTACCACAGACCTGACTCCAGTACCACAGACCTGACTCCAGTACCACAGACCTGACTCCAATACTACAGCCCTGTACTACAGACCTGACTCCAGTACTACAGACCTGTACTACAGACCTGACTCCAGTACCACAGACCTGACTCCAATACTACAGGCCTGTACTACAGACCTTACTCCAGTACTACAGACCTGTACTACAGACCTGACTCCAGTACCACAGACCTGACTCCAATACTACAGGCCTGTACTACAGACCTGACTCCAGTACTACAGACCTGTACTACAGACCTGACTCCAGTACTACAGACCTGAGTCCAGTACTACAGACCTGACTCCAGTACTACAGACCTGTACAACAGACCTGACTCCAGTACTACAGACCTGACTCCAGTACTACAGACCTGTACTACAGACCTGACTCCAGTACCACAGACCTGTACTACAGACCTGACTCCAGTACCACAGACCTGACTCCAATACTACAGGCCTGTACTACAGACCTGACTCCAGTACTACAGACCTGTACTACAGACCTGACTCCAGTACTACAGACCTGAGTCCAGTACTACAGACCTGACTCCAGTACCACAGACCTGACTCCAATACTACAGGCCTGTACTACAGACCTGACTCCAGTACTACAGACCTAACTCCAGTACTACAGACCTGTACTACAGACCTGACTCCAGTACTACAGACCTGACTCCAGTACTACAGACCTGTACTACAGACCTGACTCCAGTACCACAGACCTGACTCCAGTACCACAGACCTGTACTACAGACCTGACTCCAGTACTACAGGCCTGTACTACAGACCTGACTCCTGTACTACAGACCTGTACTACAGACCTGACTCCAGTACTACAGACCTGAGTCCAGTACTACAGACCTGACTCCAGTACTACAGACCTGTACTACAGACCTGACTCCAGTAGTACAGGTCTGTAGTACAGACCTGAGTCCAGTACTACAGACCTGACTCCAGTACTACAGACCTGTACTACAGACCTGACTCCAGCACTACAGACCTGACTCCAGTACTACAGACCTGAGTCCAGTACTACAGACCTGACTCCAGTACTACATACCTGTACTACAGACCTGACTCCAGTACTACAGACCTGTACTACAGACCTGACTCCAGTACCACAGACCTGTACTACAGACCTGACTCCAGTACTACAGACCTGACTCCAGTACTACAGACCTGTACTACAGACCTGACTCCAGTACTACAGACCTGTACTACAGACCTGACTCCAGTACTACAGACCTGAGTCCAGTACTACAGACCTGACTCCAGTACTACAGACCTGTACTACAGACCTGACTCCAGCAGTACAGACCTGACTCCAGTACTACAGACCTGTACTACAGACCTGACTCCAGTACTACAGACCTGAGTCCAGTACTACAGACCTGACTCCAGTACTACAGACCTGTACTACAGACCTGACTCCAGTACTACAGACCTGTACTACAGACCTGACTCCAGTACTACAGACCTGAGTCCAGTACTACAGACCTGACTCCAGTACTACAGACCTGACTCCAGTACCACAGACCTGTACTACAGACCTGACTCCAGTACTACAGACCTGACTCCAGTACTACAGACTGGCAGCTGGGGCTGGTTTAGTTCAGTTGAAGCAGTTCCTTTTTGCCCTGGGGGCAGTTCTTTTTCGTGGGTGTGGACCTAAACAACAGAATTCAGACCAGATAAACCAGGGCCGTCAGACTCATGTTAGTTCAGTTCCACATTCAGCCAAATCTGATCTGCAGTGGGCCGGACCAGTCAAATAAGAACAGAATAATAGAGAAATTATTTCAGCTCCAAACTGTCCTCCATGTTTCAGAGTGAAATAAGTAAATGATATGATGAAAATGTTTCCATCTACTAACTCTCCTTTAAACCAATGTGAATAACATGAACAAACTGAAATTTCTTAAGAAAACTAAGTACAATTTTAACAATATTCTGTCTCAGTTTATCATTTCCACATGAACATTACAACGTACAGGTCACAGTGGATCTACAAACACACACAAGATTTAATAACAAACAGAATATTGGTAAAATTACATTTCAGACATTTAAAAATGTTTATATTTGTTGAGGTTATTCGTGTTTTTGTGAAATGTTAGTTTGTTTTAGTGTAAAAGTTCTTTCTTTCTTTCTTTCTTTCTTTCTTTCTTTCCTCCATTAGCTGTATCATAGCTACAGCTTTTCTTCCTGGGGTCCTTACAATAATCTTTACAACTTGTCAATGCATATCACATACAACAGAATCATACAAAACTACTGTCACATTCTACATAACATCCAAAAACCAGACACAAATACAGACCTGACCGCTCCTTTAGGTCAGCAGCGCTATAACATATACATACATATATTTAATTAACCCAGGTATCAGTCATCTATGGTCAATAGACGTTTTTAACTGATGTCTTAAATTTCATTTGACAGTTTTCTTGTGTGTTGTGTTCCAGTCGTGTGTTCCATTCTTCCATACTTCTGTTCGTTACCATTCTTTTCATTGCATTTGTTCTTCTTTGGGCCTGTGTTAAATTCCCTCTGGTTGTCCATCTGGTTGCACAGCTCTGCCTATCTGAACTAAAACAAACATTTTTGTACAAGATGGATGTTTTTTTTTGTTCTAATAATATTACTATAGAAAACCAGTAAAGAATAAAGTCATCTTTTTTTAACAGTCAGTTCCAGTGGTTCTGCATGTCAGTAACATTTGTTCTGTAGCCACACTGCAGAGCAGTGTGAGCAGCTCTGTTTTGTACAATTTACAACTTTTGGATATTTTCTAGTGTTGTATTTGAGCGTACTGCTGCACAGTAATCCAACACTGACAGTACTAAGGACTGAATCACCAGTTTAGTTCAACTAGGTGACATGAAAGCTGCAAAATACAGTCAAATTACATGAAAATATTTACATGTACAACGACTAAAATGTGGAGTTGTGATCATTTCTAGGCTATTCTGATAGTATTTGACTGAGCCGACCCACTGCAGATTACACTGGTGTGTATGTGGAACCTGAACTAAAAGGGTTAATTTCTTCAGTTTAATTTTTACATTTCACAGATTCATCCCAGGGCCGGACTGGACCCTTTGGCGGGCCGGATTTGGCCCCCGGGCCGCATGTCTGACACCTGTGGTATAAAAGAAGTGGTGTGGATCTGGTCCTGAACTGTACTGTGGTGGTTTCTGCAGTGGGGGGACAGAGAAATGTGAGCCCACTAAAGGTGTTAGGGCTCTACTGTTGTGGTGGTCAGGTGGACTGGGCAGTCCCAGTCCACACAAATGAAACCAACATATGCAGGAAAAACCAGTAGGACAGGTACGAGCTGAAGGTCTAACCAACACAGGACTTTATGTTTTTATTTATTTTAATAAATCAAGAAGAAAATGCAGGTCACATGTTTCTTCCAAGGTTATTGTTAAACTAACAAAACGACCAAAACTAGAACTGTAAAAACATTTGCATTAACTGAGTCTTCATGACTTCTAATTTGACAGGGACAAATGAGGAAGTCGAAAATGATGATATTCATTCAAAGTGCTGATGACGTATTACACACACTGGTGTTCCTCTGGGGTCAGTTTGAGGCCCAGCTGTTTTATCTGTGTGTGTGTGTGTGTGTGTGTGTGTGTGTGTGTGTGTGTGTGTGTGTGTCTGTCAAGGTTATTATCATTAATGAAAACTAATGAAATGACCAAAACTAGAATTGAAAAAACATTTTCGTTAACTGAAATAAACAAAAACTATGATTCAAAAAAACCATAACTAACTGAAACTGTATTGTGTGTTTACTAAACTAACTAAAAAAGAAAAAAATTCTGGATCAAATTCCCTTGGTTTTGGTCTTTGTCAATGTCAGATTGATGTTAAATGGATTTCTTTGTCTCTCTCAGTTTTCTGTGCTGTCTCCATACGACACTTTTTGCTCCGTCACTTGTGTTCACTTGTGGTTTCCAGTCGTCTTCTGGTCCCCACTCTACCTGGAAACATGGAGACTAAAGCAGCAGAGTCCTGTCTGGGATTGATTTGAATAGGAGCACAGAGAAGAAGAGAAAAGAGACCACTGAACTACAACTGAACTACAACTGAACTACAACTAAACTACAACTAAACTACAACTGAACTACAACTGAACTACAACTGAACTACAACTAAACTAAACTACAACTGAACTACAACTGAACTAAACTACAACTGAACTACAACTGAACTACAACTGAACTACAACTAAACTACAACTGAACTACAACTGAACTACAACTGAACTACAACTAAACTAAAACTAAACTAAACTAAAACTAAACTAAAGCTACAACTAAACTACAACTAAACTACAGCTAAACCACAACTAAACTAAAACTAAACTGAAACTAAACTAAAACTAAACTAAACTAAAACTAAATTAAAATGAAATTAATCATTGGTTCAAGAAAGGTTCCTCTTCACACCCAGAAGTGGAAAATCACGAGGATAAAACCTGGTGGTCTAGGGTTGGGTCAGGGCGTCGTACGTGCACAGTGTGTTCAGTCACATGACAGAATGATGCTGCGTTTCCACTACATGGTACAGACTCCACTCCACACGGCCTTTCTGCCTTTCCATCACATAAAAGGACCTGGAATCTGGTACCTGGTCCTAGTTTTCTGGTCTCACCTCTGCTGAGGTTCCAGGACTGGGGACCAGATCCTAAAGGTGACACTGTGTAAACACTGCAGACCTCTGATTGGTCAGAGTGGTGTGTGTGCCCCGCCCTTTTATAAAACACATGCAGAAGTTTCCAGTAAATCTGTCGGTAGGTGAATCCACACGATGACAGAAAACTGTAAAACTACACCATGATTGGAGGAGATTTATGCCGCGTTTCCACTACATACAACTGACTCGGTTCCACTCTGGTACCAGGTCCTATTCCAGACCGGTTCCACTCTGGTACCAGGTCCTATTCCAGACCCTTTCCACTCTGGTACCAGGTCCTATTCCAGACCAGGTCCACTCTGGTACCAGGTCCTATTCCAGACCCTTTCCACTCTGGTACCAGGTCCTATTCCAGACCAGGTCCACTCTGGTACCAGGTCCTATTCCAGACCCTTTCCACTCTGGTACCAGGTCCTATTCCAGACCCTTTCCACTCTGGTACCAGGTCCTATTCCAGACCCTTTCCACTCTGGTACCAGGTCCTATTCCAGACCGGTTCCACTCTGGTACCAGGTCCTATTCCAGACCGGTTCCACTCTGGTACCAGGTCCTATTCCAGACCCTTTCCATTCCAGATCCTCCCTCTTTCCAGTCCCTGGTCGTCATAGCGATGCGGTGCGTTCCTTCTGTGTGCTCTGCTCACAGTTGCTGATAAACTCACTGGTTGCCTGTTGTCTGGTCAAACTCCTGCTGAATGTTTGCGTCTGAACCTCCTGGACAAACCATGGTGTAGTTTTACAGACTGTCATCATGTGGATTCACCTACTGACAGATTTACTGGAAAAGGGCGGGGCACACACACCACTCTGACCAATCAGAGGTCTGCAGTAGGGTCATTCCATGGCAATTCACCCAATGGTCCCCACATGACCCCTCAGAAAATTATGAAAAAATTCACACTTGTTCACCTGCAGATAAACAAAGACATCCAACATGTTAATGTCATATCTGTAATAGTTTAGCAGATACAGCCCTTTGAAAAATTTTTTTTTTTTTTAATTTTGCAGTTGTGCTTTTGGTCCAACTGTGAGCAGCTGTCTGTCCTCAGGTATTCCATCCACACTGAAACTGAAACTGAGTGTCTGGGCTGAAACCCCCTGAACAGAGCAGACTGTGCATCAGAAGAACTGTGTGCTCCTTCATGTTTGGTCCATGAGGCCTTGAAATCAGGCCCAAAGGCTCATTCTGCAAATGTCCTCTGTCTTCAGACTGTCACTGGGACAGAATGGATGAATGGACACACCTCATGTTTTTACATGGATTCTTCTGGTCCAGATGCAACAACCTACTGAAAAAGACCACATTTAAGGAAAAGTGTTGATGTGAGGACATGAAGAAAATGGCTCCATTTACATTTGTCCCAAAAATCCTCTTTATTTGAGCACCCACATGACCATGTGGACAGTTCAGGAACATTTGGACATTTGGACCATGTCTTCATATATGTTTACAGATGTTGGGCACAGAATTTGAGCTTTGGGATAGAACTGGTTCTATTTGTAATATTTTTTGGACTGCATGACTATTTTCTTGCAGTTGTGTCCAAACGTAGGTGTAAATGTCATTTGAACAGTAGAATGGCATTGATTATTGCACCAGTTCTGATAATACTGCAGATATTTGAACCAGGCTGTGGAACTGCAGGATGGCTCAGATAGAAGAAGGACACATTTACCACAACTGGCTCAGGTTGAAGCCTGGAGTAGAGACTTCTGGGAAACTGGATGGAGCTGGTCAGCTGACCCAGTTTCACCAGGGTCAGCTGACCCAGTTCCACCAGGGTCAGCTGACCCAGTTCCACCAGGGTCAGCTGACCCAGTTTCACCAGGGTCAGCTGACCCAGTTCCACCAGGGTCAGCTGACCCAGTTTCACCAGGGTCAGCTGACCCAGTTTCACCAGGGTCAATGACAGAAATGGAGCTCAGATTTCCCAGAATGTTTATGATGCTGTCCAGCCTAATTTTGGGAATTCTGTTCATAATCCTGAACAAACTCATTCATCATGGAGGAAAAATGTGTAGTTGGATTGATCTGAAAGGAGGAATGTCACAGAAAGACATTATCAAGACAAACAGGCTTTGTGAAAACTGGGGATTCTGGGAAATCTGAGCTCCATTTGTCATTGACCCTGGTGAAACTGGGTCAGCTGACCAGCTCCATCCAATTCGTTTATCTGGTAGGTGAACAATCAATCAATCAATCAATCAATCAATCAATCAATTAATCAAACTTTATTTCTATAGCACTTTTCATACATGGTACATGCAGCACAAAGTGCTTCACAACAAACCCCCCACTGTCCCACAGTTGCAAATAAAAATACAAGCAACAAAGTAAAGTTTACAGTAAGAGTTCAATTAAAAGCTAGACTAAAAAGATAAGTTTTGAGTTTACTTTTTAAAATATGAACGCTGGCAGCGGACCTCAGGTCCTCAGGTCGGCTGTTCCATAGTTTGGGGCCATAAAAGCTGAATGAGGCCTCACCAGGAGTGTTAGTGTGGACTCTAGGAACAGTTAGACCTGAGGACCTGAGGGTCCCAGAGGGCTCATATGTTCAAAGCAAATCAGATAAATAAATAGGGCTAAGACCATTAACAGTTTTAAAAACCAATAAAAGCACTTTAAAATCGATCAAACAAGTGTGAATTTTTTTCAGAATTTTCTGAGGGGGTCATGTGGGGCACTTTTTGAAATCTGGTTGATTTGGGATGGAATGCCCCAGTGTTTACAGGGTCACCTTTAGTATCTGCTCCCCAGTCCTGGAACCTCAGTGGAGGAGAGACCAGAAAACTAGTACCAGGTACCAGATTCCAAAAAACTAGTGCCAGGTACCCGATTCCAGAAAACTAGTACCAGGTACCAGATTCCAAAAAACTAGTACCAGGTACCCGATTCCAGAAAACTAGTACCAGGTACCAGATTCCAGAAAACTAGTACCAGGTACCAGATTCCAAAAAACTAGTGCCAGGTACCCGATTCCAGAAAACTAGTACCAGGTACCAGATTCCAAAAAACTAGTACCAGGTACCCGATTCCAGAAAACTAGTACCAGGTACCAGATTCCAAAAAACTAGTACCAGGTACCAGATTCCAGAAAACTAGTACCAGGTACCAGATTCCAGGTCCTTTTATGTAATGGAAACACAAAAAGGCCGAGTCCAGTCGAGTCTGTACCACGTAGTGGAAACGCAGCATTAGGTGCATGAGTCCATCATGTCCAGGACATCAGACCAAACTGTGGGACTTCCTGAAGGTTCACGAAAAACTGGAGCAGAGGGGACGGACCTGAGAGCAGAGGGGACGGACCTGAGCAGAGGGGACGGACCTGAGAGCAGAGGGGACGGACCTGAGAGCAGAGGGGACGGACCTGAGAGCAGAGGGGACGGACCTGAGAGCAGAGGGGACGGACCTGAGCAGAGGGGACGGACCTGAGAGCAGAGGGGACGGACCTGAGCAGAGGGGACTGACCTGAGAGCAGAGGGGACGGGGACGGACCTGAGAGCAGAGGGGACGGACCTGAGCAGAGGGGACGGACCTGAGAGCAGAGGGGACGGACCTGAGAGCAGAGGGGACGGACCTGAGAGCAGAGGGGACGGACCTGATCTGAACTTCATGATGTAAAAGATAAAGTGAGTGTAGGAAATCATCCTGACAGTAGAACAGAACTAAAAGTCCGTCCTTCCTGAACTGATTCCTCTCAGTTCCGTTCACAGTTTGTTCGTAATAATAAACGTTTGTTTATTTGTGAAAACCAGGCTTTTGTGTCCGTCGTCAGGAACGGTTCATGTGACTGCAGCGTGAATAAATGTTCCTGAAGGCGTTGGAGTTTGATGAAGTCAGAGGGTCATGGGTTCATTCAGCGGTTCTGCAGTTTTCTGGGTTTGTCCTTTCTTGTTTGAAACCTTAGAATAGACAGTGACCATATATGTGTCCCCAAGAACAGAGGACAGAAGCACACAGGCACTGCTGTAGGACGACTGTGGACGCACCACAAACCAAGGGGATTATCGTCAACGAAAACTAACCAAAGGACCAAAACTACAACTGTAAAAACATTTCTGTTAACTGAAATAAATAAAAACTAGAATTAAAAGAAAAAAAACATAACGATCATAAAATATCCTATGGTGACAGCAGATAAAATTGCTTGAGCGAAAGAAATTGATTTCGTATCAATCTGACATTGACAAAGATGAAAACAAAGAGAACTTTGTCCATAACTTTTTTCCGTTTTAGTTTGTTTTGTAAACACAGTACAGTTCAGTTAGTTATGTTTTTTTTCTTTTAATTCTAGTTTTTCTTTCTTTCAGTTATTGAAAGTGTTTTTCCAGTTGTAGTTTTGGTCCTTTGGTTAGTGTTGGTGAAGGATAATGACCCTGGTGTTTGTGCAGGTGGAGCTGTGGTGTGTGTGGCTGTTTCCTGAACAGATGCTGAGCTCCAGGTCTGGAGCCTCTCATGCTTTATTCATCCTCATCCTTTCAGACTGTCAGGCAGACGGAGCTGCTTCTTTGTCTGGACTCTATTCTTTCTTCCATGCAGACTGACTCACCTGTTCTAGGACGGCCTCTCCTGTCGCACAGCGCTGTTCCACTGGTCAATATTTGAAGGCTTCATTCATTACTAATGTTCAGGACATCACTCCCTCCTCTGCTTCTGTCCCCGTTTGTCTTTCTGAAATTAATTCACTCAGCAAAAGGATTTTAAACCACAGGTGATCAGCCACAACCTCAGTTTAATCCATTTTAGACTACGGCGGTGGACGGGCAAGAATCTGATGATACGATACAAACCACAACACTAGGATCACCACTCGATATATCATGATACTGTTAAAAAGGCAATTTTTTTGTTTGTTTCTTTTTTAAATGATTATTTCCTTGAAGAATTGAATTCCATCATAAATCTGCACAAATCCTAAACACATTTGTATTTGATCCCAACAGGATCTAATGTTCTATCACCAAATGTTCAGACTGTTCAAACTGAAATTCTGTTTTACAGACATTCCAGTTTCAGATCCTGTTCAAATGTTCAGATTCTATTAGTTCACAACTAGGGATGGAACCATTACCGGCATAACGATAAACCGCAGTAAAATCACAGACGGTTAGTATTACCATTTAAATCCTAATTCTCATGATAACTGTGTTTGATTACCGCACTTTTAGGGGAAAATCCCTATGTAAAGATCAGCTTTAATGTCAAATATTTGAGTATAGTTTTAATTTATTACCATTTTAATTTTCTATACCTAATATTTGGAACCAGTATTTGCTTTTAAAGTCTTTGAAAAGGTTCGTTAAGCATCTGTGTGGTATTTATGCAATAAATTATATACATTTTTCAAATTGGATTTAATATTTTTTTGTGTGTTTTCTGGATGTTTGTGTTGATATAGTCAGTTAAAGTGAAAATAAATAAATAAATAAATAAATAAATAAATTTAAAATGTAAAAAAAAATTAAAACATTTTTAAAAATTGAAAATTTTTTAAAGAAATTTAAAAACAAAAGTAAAAAATAAATAACATAATACTAATAATAAAAATAAATCAAAAAAGGGAAAAAATAATAGACAAATGATATAGATGAAGTTGTGCTGAAAAAACAGATCCCAAACATGGGTATAGTAAACTTTTGTTTCTATAGTATAGAGGCTCTGCATGTGACGTCAGCTCTAGCAGAAGTCACTGTGGCTCCGCCCACTGAGTGTCAGACAGAGGCAGATGAGTAGTGCCTTTGGTTTGAATACTGTGAAAACTTTAGAACAATCTAAAAATGGGGCAGAGCTGTTGTGCCACTGATCGCACAAATAGGTTTAAAAGCACTGGGAGCTCTGGTTTTAGCGGAGACCTAAAGCCACAGACAGAAGAAGCAGATGGATCACTGACATTCACAGAAAGAACTGGAATCCAGACAACCAAACCTGGATCTGTGTCAGCTAACGTTCATTTGTGCTGTGTTCTGGTGTAAACTCATCCCCTAAATTCCATCTGGTTTTGGCTAACGTTCCTTCTTAGTAAAGCTCTTCATGTTAGCATCTGTCATTTAGTTCTAGATTTCAGAACTGAATCGTTTGTGTGTTCAGTTGTGTGATTGTGAACCTTGTGCTCTACATGATTTGTAAACTAGCTTAAACTGAGGCTAACCTAGTTTTCCAGATCAGGGGCTCCTCTAGCACACAGCTGTTGGATCTGTGTTGGATCCAGTATTTGATGGGAACTCTCCTTAAATCTCCACAGTACCAGTAGATCATCCACTCACTTGGGTCAGTACTAAGGGTTCAACTCCAGTAAATCAGTAGTGAACTGGGAGCACTACTGCTGGGCCTTTACCGCCCAAATCACCAAAAAACAAACTCCGTCTGCACTGACACAAAACCTCCAAAACAATAGTATGTTGAATGAAAGCACTCACCAGCTGGAATCCTCTAATGAACCAGGACCAGGATGGACACAACTCTGGGTCTGTTGGATGCTTTCAGCCTTTGCATTGGGGATTTTCCCGGCGTTGAACTCAGGTTCATGTAAATGTCAGGATAGGTGATTTCTGTCCCAGATCAGTGTTGGTAGAACACTGGTTGTTTGGTAGTTTGGATGGATCCATGTCCAGTCCAGTTGGCTTTAATTCCATCTGATATTCCACAGTTTTCTGCTCTGGCTGGAGTTACTGCTGTACTCCGCCATGTTGAGCCGCTTTGTTTTTGCCGCTCAGTCTGACTGAGAGGGGCGTGGCCTGGGGGCGTGGCCTGGGGGGAAGTGACAGATGTGCATTCACTCTATATAAAGACAAAATCAAAAGGACTGAAAAACAGACAAAACTCAGACTCAGACCACTAAGGGTTAATATTTGAATGTTTCTGACACAGAAGGGACATTGGGACGATTATTTTATTTGTTTTTATGTTTTTTGTTTTTTCCCAAAATGCAACTTGGTTCAATTCTTTCAGTGTGTGTATTAGTACTTTTTGAACATTTTGAGCACAATTTCAACAACACCACGATAACAATAACTGTGATACTTTGGTCACAATAACTGTGATATAACATTTTCATATGGTTTCATCTCAAGTCGACTCCAAAGTTTTTTCTATGTTTTTGAGTGAAAAAATTAAAATTCTGTAATGAAAATGTTTACATCTACGAACTGTACTTGAACATAACATGAACAAATATGACCCTGAAAATTCTTTAAAAAAAAAAAAAAAGTGCAATTTTAACAATATTATGCATTAGTTTTATCATGTATACATGTGCATTATAACGTACAGCTCACAGTGGGTCTACAAATACACAAAACTTTTAATAACAGACAGAATATTGTTAAAATTCCACAGACTTGTCTTTAGACATTTCAGGTTGTTCATATTTGATCAGGTTTTTCACATTTTTTGTAAAAGGCTTGTCTGTAAATGTCAACATTTTTGTGTAATTTAATTTTTTTTTTACACTAAAACCAAGAAAACAGTTTGTGGTTGTCATTATTTCTGCTTTATTCTGCTAGTGTTTCACTGGTTCTGACCCCCATTAGATTGAATTGACCTCAAATGTTTGAACATGCTTGGTTGTTCATTTCTTTAGTGTCATTTTTGTATTTCATTAATTCATCCCCCGGTCTGCATGTTTGACACCTGTGGTCTCAGGTGTTTATTGGAATGGTTGAGTCCTGCTGTGGTGGACCCTGACCCTCCTGCAGATGTTCAGTGGGACCTTCTGCAGGTTTTATAAAACAGACCACCACAGTACAAGTGTTGAAAAGCACACAGTAGAGTGGGCGTGGTGTTGGGATTGAACAGGTCAAGGTGTGCAGAGCAGAAGCCTGGGAACAGCAGGGTGGTTCACAATGATGCCAGATCCTATTTGGCCTGGTTCCTATTACTATTGTGAACATCTGTACCAAAAACTGAGCCAACAGGACGCCAGTAAAGGCTGGCACACTTTTTCAGTTTTGATTGTTCTACATAAGAAAGTGTCACTTTGGCAGAAACAGAACTGGAACAAAACAAAGATAAATGTGCTCGTTAATAATCTGTCCCAGTCCTTCTGCTCCATGTGTTCCAACATTAGAACAGTCCAAACTCTAGATCCCATGGATGACGACTGGGTTCTTTCATACTTTAACTCTGTGTCCTCGCACAACGCTGAGCTGAAACTGTTTTTGGTCTTCATTTGACTCAGGTTGTTGACAGCGTTTAACAAGAGCAACGCCTCTGTCTGCACTGTCACTGATGACCTTCAAGGAACAGACCAGGGCTGTCAAACATGCGGCCCGGGGGCCAAATGTGGCCCCCCAAAGGTTGCATTCTGGCCCCTGGGATGAATTAGTGAAATGCAAAAATTACACTTTAGATATTCATAAAAATTTTAGTTCAGGTGCCACATACAGACCGGGAAAAATATTATTATTCTAACCCCATATATACTTCCAACTCCAATTTCTCTCTTTGTAAGTATTTTGATGTAATTTTCCTGTATTTACACTAAAACAAACAATAATTTCCCCAAAAATGGATATATCCTGAACAAATATGAAAAACCTGAAATGTCTTAAGAGAAGTAAATGTAATAATTTTAACAATATTCTCCCTGTTACAGAATATTTATGTCTTTGTAGTTTCACCGTGATCTGGAAGTTGTAATGGACAGGATAAATTGAGGCATAATATTGTTAAAATTGCACTTATTTTTCTGAAGAAATTTGAGACTGTTCATGTTATTCACATTGTTTTAACAGACAGTTTGTAGATGGAAACATTTTCACCATGTAAGGAACTTATTTTTATATAATTATGTTATTATATTATTGGTCCAGCCCACTTCAGCCCAAATTTGGCTGAATTTGGCCCCTGAACTAAAATGAGTTTGACACCCCTGGAACAGATGGTTTGTCTTTTCAGATCCTCTTCTCAGGGCGTCTTTTTGCCTCCTTTTCTTCAGCATCAATGCGAGCGTCAGAGGATTCCAGGGCGACCAGTTCTTCTGACAGATTCCACAAATGTGGTCCAGTGCTCTTCAGTGCAGCTTTTATCTGCATATGGACGCAATCTCTGGGTCCAGTCCACATCGTTCTTTGGAGCATGTGTTTCCAGGAAAGCCTCATGCACGTACATGATGTAGACCAAACAGACGTGGAAAACTGTGCCATCTCCAAATGTGCTGCAACTGACTCCGTTTTTGGTGCAGATGCTTCGAATATCAACTGGAATAAGGCAACAAGTGATCTGGCAAAATCTGGCAAAAGTTTCTTTTGTGAACCACCCTAGTGAACATGTGCCTGTTCTGTTGGACAGGCTCGGATCAGGTCCACTGTGAACCCCAGCCGGGCTTTGGTCCACGCTCCTGTTGATTTCTTATGTCTGTCTGTGTCCTCACTCTGTCTGTTTTCTGTTTGTGTTGTCAGTTCTTCAGACAGGACCAGGGGGACTTCTTCATCGGCTGCTTGTTCCTCACTGAGCTGAGCACGCCCTTCGTGTCCCTGGGAAAAATACTGATTCAGGTGAGAGCCCATGAAAGGGTGGAGCCACAAGGGGGTGGAGCCACAAAGAGGTGAGCCACAAGGGGGTGGGGCCACAAAGAGGTGAGCCACAAGGGGGTGGAGAAAGAGGTGGAGGCATATCAGTGGAAGTGGAGGACACAGTAAAGGACTCCAACACACTGAAGGTGTTAAAACCTTCTTCCTTCACTGGGGTTCAGGTACAGACCCCTTTCATATGTGGTCCTAAATCGGACCAAACAGAGGTCTGTATTAGAAGTCTTAATGAGCAAGAAAACCAGAAAGGACTAATCACATTTTGTAATTAAGGCATTTTTCATGCTTTTGTCAGAACAAAGCCAAAGTTTACTCGGATCAGTTGGACTGGTTGTCCAGTCCCAGTGCATCTGGATCAAAGCAGTGGTTAAACATGTCAGAGGTCAGGGGTCAGGCGTCAGTTTGTCACATGGTTTCATCCAGTGGTATCCATGACACAAGCTTTAAAAAACAGACAGTGCATTAACGAACTTTCATCATGTCTTCATTTCACTCAATGAAATACTTTTGAATTCCATTCAAATTATGTTGAGTCGCATCTGTTTTCATCATGTCATTCCATTCTGGTGGAATACACACAGGTAGTGTTAAACCTGAAGGTAGTGTTAAACTTGAAGGTAGTGTTAAACATGAAGTGTTAAACCTGAAGGTAGTGTTAAACCTGAAGGTAGTGTTAAACATGAAGGTAGTGTTAAACATGAAGTGTTAAACCTGAAGGTAGTGTTAAACATGAAGGTAGTGTTAAACATGAAGGTAGTGTTAAACATGAAGTGTTAAACCTGAAGGTAGTGTTAAACATGAAGGTAGTGTTAAACATGAAGTGTTAAACCTGAAGGTAGTGTTAAACATGAAGGTAGTGTTAAACATGAAGTGTTAAACCTGAAGGTAGTGTTAAACATGAAGGTAGTGTTAAACCTGAAGGTAGTGTTAAACATGAAGGTAGTGTTAAACATGAAGGTAGTGTTAAACATGAAGGTAGTGTTAAACATGAAGTGTTAAACCTGAAGGTAGTGTTAAACATGAAGGTAGTGTTAAACCTGAAGGTAGTGTTAAACATGAAGGTAGTGTTAAACATGAAGGTAGTGTTAAACATGAAGGTAGTGTTAAACATGAAGTGTTAAACCTGAAGGTAGTGTTAAACCTAACCTAAACCTAACCTGCACTGATAAAAGCTTATGTCGCCCCACGACCACTCCGCTCGTCTGGGGAACGTAGTCTGGTGGTCCCCAGACCTTGTACAAGACAATCCAGGCTCTTTTCATGGGTCGTTCCACGTTGGTGGAACGCTCTACCAAGTGCTACAAGAACAGAGTCATCCCTGCCTATCTTCAAGAAGCTCCTGAAGACCCAGCTCTTCCGAGAGCACCTCCTGTCCTAGCACTTTCAAACATTCCATTTTAAATATTCTAATAAGGTTTTTCCCAGGACAACCACAGATTCTTTCACGATTATCTCTGGACCTGCTGCGGTGGTCCGGCCTCTCTCCTGCCCTCATCATCACCACTCACTTATCCTCAACCGCCTCCATGTGTCTCCCCCTACTCCCCCCTTCTCCCCCTCTCCCCCAGTCTCTATCTCTATTGCTCTCTCTTTTTCCCCTTCTCTACTCTCTCTCTTTAACCCCAACTGGTCAAGGCAGACGTCCATCCTCCAGGAGTCTGGGTCTGCTCCAGGTTTCTGCTGTTAAAGGGAAGTTTTTCCTTCCACTGTCACCATCACTAGTGTTTGCTCCTGGAGGATTCTGTTGGGTTTCTGTAAATTGACTTAGAGTCTGGTTTTGACCAACTCTATATATAAAATGTCAAGAGAGAACTTTTTTGTGATCTGGCGCTATATAAATAAAATTTGATTGATTGAGTGATTTAATTGGTTTTCCCCTGTAAGTCGCTTTGGAAAAAAGCGTCTGCCAAATGCGTAAACATAAACATAAACATAAACCTGAAGGTAGTGTTAAACATGAAGGTAGTGTTAAACATGAAGGTAGTGTTAAACATGAAGGTAGTGTTAAACATGAAGGTAGTGTTAAACATGAAGGCCAATTTAAAGGTTTGGTCTGAGATCTTAGAAAATGGCTTCCAGCAGCTCCATTTTGAAAATGCTCCGTTCAACAGTCCCACCCCCTTTGTTCAGACGTCCCTCTGAAGCCACGCCTCCAGAGTACTGGCACACACAGTGCTTGTTCCAGAGGGTTCACCAGCGCTGCACAGAAACACTTCAGCGGCTGAGGTTCCGTCTGGTGTATCCACTCATCCCTCCTTCAGTCTCCTCTAACCCCCCCGCTCTTCCAGAACAGTCCCAGTTCAGAGCTGTGGGACTAATGTTCCATTTCCTACTGGTTTATGTTTGGGACTAAACAGTTTACTGGTGAACTGTCCATCCTAATAGAACTAATAGAACTGATAGATCCAGGTTCTGGTTCTGGCTTCACTTCCTGTACCAGCGCTTCCTCTGGGAACGCACCATTCATGCTCGAAGAGGGGTACGAACAGAGGGGGGAGGGGCCAATGGCAGTTGAGTTTGATTGACATATCACCGTTCAATCATTTCCAGTGGGCGCTCAAAATGATTGGATGGTGTTTTTTCAGTCCTGTCTGTTCCACAGGTGAATGATGTTTTTCATGTTTGTGTTCGAGCATTTAATTAATTAGTTGTAATCAGGCTGTGAAGGGGATTTGAAGGAATATAATAAAAAATGCTCCAGGAAAAGATCTCAGAGCCCACCTTTAACTCAGGCGACCAGAAGAACGGTCGTAGAATCAGCAGATGTCCTGAAAGGTTCCTGATGGTTGTATGTATAAAGTAAACACGATATGACACAGTTCATAGTAGGAGGGTAACAGAAATATGACAGGACGGTTTCAGGACAGGGAGCTTTGGTTCCATACATTTACAGTACAGTGAAGGGGGGGGTGCTCCGTACCCACTGAAAAGTGAAAGTGAAACTTAAGGCTCCCAGAGTCAGTGCACTGTGAGTGGAGTGGACTGAGCGCGCTCTGTCGGTGGATGTTTGTTTGTCAGACGTACCAGTTTCCTACACTGACATCATCCTACATTTGTGTGACGCTGAGAACGCATACGCAGAGTGTGTGCGGTGGTGGTGTGGCAGTGGCACAAGGTTGGTGTGGAAACTCCAGGCGAGTGTTTGCGTTGTTCCCATAGTTCGACATGTATGTGTAGTGTATGGAAGTGCAGCATTCCAGCTCCGGTTCGCTGTTCCTGTCCGTCCACAGTCATGTGAGCAGCTCTGCTCAGAATCAAACAAACACAGCAGGTGTTTGGATTAATGTTCTATTGCAGAAACTAGCTGTTGTTCTTCATAGGATGCACTGCATACGTACAAATGAACTATTGTTAGTCTGACAATAGTGACATGAAGTGAACAGGAAAACCAGTTCAACCATTATTCCATCTGTTCCACATGACTGGGCATCAACTACACTGAACTACACTGTGTGTTTACACAGACAGCAGCAACAACTATGGAACCACTGTGGGAAGGACACCACCCAAACTAACATACATATATATATATATATATATATATATATATATATACAGTACAGGCCAAAAGTTTGGACACACCTTCTCATTCTTTGCATTTTCTTTATTTTCATGACTATTTTCATTGTAGATTCTCACTGAAGGCATCAAAACTATGAATGAACACATGTGGAATTATGTACTTAACAAAAAAGTGTGAAATAACTGAAAACATCTCTTATATTCTAGTTTCTTCAAAGTAGCCACCCTTAGCTCTGATGACTGCTTTGCACACTCTTGGCATTCTCTTGATGAGCTTCCAGAGGTAGTCACCTGAAATGGTTTCCTAACAGTCTTGAAGAAGTTCCCACAGATGCTTAGCACTTGTTGGCCCTTTTGCCTTCACTCTGCGGTCCAGCTCACCCCAAACCATCTCGACTGGGTTCAGGTCCGGTGACTGTGGAGGCCAGGTCATCTGGCGCAGCACTCCATCACTCTCCTTCTTGGTCAGATATCCCTCACACAGCCTGGAGGTGTGTTTGGGGTCATTGTCCTGTTGAAACATAAATGATGGTCCACCTAAACGCAGACCGGATGGAATGGCATGTCACTTCAGGATGCTGTGGTAGCCATGCTGATTCAGGTTGCCTTCAATCTTGAATAAATCCCCAACAGCGTCACCAGCAAAGCACCCCCACACCATCACACCTCCCCCTCCATGCTTCACGGTGGGAACCAGGCATGTAGCATCCATCCGTTCACCTTTTCTGCGTCGCACAAAGACACGGCGGTTGGATCCAAAGATCTGAAATTTGGACTCATCAGACCAAAGCACAGATTTCCACTGGTCTAATGTCCATTCCTTGGGTTTCTTGGCCCAAATAAATCTCTTGTGTTTGTTGCCTCTCCTGAGCAGTGGTTTCCTAGCAGCTGTTTGACCATGAAGGCCTGATTCACGCAGTCTCCTCTTAACAGTTGTTGTAGAGATGTGTCTGCTGCTAGAGCTCTGTGTGGTATTCATCTGGTCTCTGATCTGAGCTGCTGTTAATTTGCGATTTCTGAGGCTGGTGACTCAGATGAACTTATCTTCAGCATCAGAGGTGACTCTTGGTCTTCCTTTCCTGGGGCCGTCCTCATGTGAGCCAGTTTGGTTGGAGCGCTTGATGGTTTTTGCGACTGCACTTGGGGACACATTCAAAGTTTTTGAAATTTTCTAGACTGACTGACCTTCATTTCTTAAAGTAATGATGGCCACTCGTTTGTCTTTACTTAGCTGATTGGTTCTCGCCATAATATGTATTCTAACAGTTGTCCAATAGGGCTGTCAGCTGTGCATCAACCTGACTTCTGCACAACACAACTGATGGTCCCAACCCCATCAATAAGGCAAGAAATTCCACTAAGTAACCCTGACAAGGCACAGCTATGAAGTGGAAACCATTTCAGGTGACTACCTCTGGAAGCTCATCAAGAGAATGCCAAGGGTGTGCAAGGCAGTCATCAGAGCTAAGGGTGGATACTTTGAAGAAACTAGAATATAAGAGATGTTTTCAGTTATTTCACACTTTTTTGTTAAGTACATAATTCCACATGTGTTCATTCATAGTTTTGATGCCTTCAGTGAGAATCTACAATGAAAATAGTCATGAAAATAAAGAAAATGCGAAGAATGAGAAGGTGTGTCCAAACTTTTGGCCTGTACTGTGTATATAAATGGAAGTTTGGATGGTTTGTCTCTGTACTACTGTACTATAATCCTCTGTACTAATAGTATATACTGTGTACTATAATCCTCTGTACTAATAGTATATACTGTGTACTATAATCCTCTGTACTAATAGTATATACTGTGTACTATAATCAGAAATCAGACTCAAATGTAGTTTTTTTCGACTCCAACTGTTCAGTCAGTTGACTTGTGGACGATTTACTGACACAGCTGGAGCTGATCAGCTGAATGTGATGCATCAGCTGATCAGCTCCAGTGCCCTGGCATTCAGCTGGTTCAGTTTACTGCAGGATGAGAGCACAGCTTCATTCACATCACATAGCATGTGTGTGTGTGTGTGTGTGTGTGTGTGTGTGTGTGTGTGTGCAGAGCTGACACTGAGTCCAACAATAACACACACACACACACACACACACACACACACACACACACACACCAGTGTTTGCTGCTGGTCTTCAGACAGTTGAAGCTCATTGTCACTTACATTTAGGGATGGGAATTGAGAACCGGTTCTCTTTGAGAACCAGATCCCAGTAGCTTGATCCCTTGGAATCGTTTGCCTGCTTAACAATTCTGCCTTTGTTGCACATGCGCAATGACGTCACACGTACGCTGCATTGTTTTGGTCAGAACGAAGACAACATGAAGTTAAGGCAGAAACGGACTAAACAGACCACACCAGGTCCGAACAGACCACACCAGGTCCGAACAGACCACACCAGGTCCAAACAGACCACACCAGGTCCGAACAGACCACACCAGGTCCACACAGACCACACCAGGTCCAAACAGACCACACCAGGTCCACACAGACCACACCAGGTCCAAACAGACCACACCAGGTCTAAACAGACCACACCAGGTCCAAACAGACCACACCAGGTCTAAACAGACCACACCAGGTCTAAACAGACCACACCAGGTCCAGACAGACCACACCAGGTCCAAACAGACCACACCAGGTCTAAACAGACCACACCAGGTCCAAACAGACCACACCAGGTCCAAACAGACCACACCAGGTCCAAACAGACCACACCAGGTCTAAACAGACCACACCAGGTCCAAACAGACCACACCAGGTCCTTTTGAACTCTGTCAAAGCTTACATTTCTTCTAAAGGTGGAATCCCTCTAATCTGTTCAAACATTCGTCCACATGTGACTCATTTACAGGAATGTCTCATATTTGATTCTCTACTCAGCGGTGCTTGTGAATGTAGCGGCAGAGTGAACGCTGGGCTGGTTCTGGTTCCGGTGCGGGCAACAAACATCGTAACTCCTCAAATACAAGATTCCGAAGGGAAGAAGGGAAAGGAAATGAGGAGCACAACAACAGGAGACGAGCAGAGTCGAACTAGTTCCACGTAGAAGAAATGAGGCAATAGAGGAATTAGTAAAGAGTCTGGAGTTTCACTTTCACTGCCCCCCTGGAACAGCTGTGTGGACCATGTGACCTGGAACACCTGTGTGGACCATGTGACCTGGAACAGCTGTGTGGACCATGTGGTCTTCAGCTGGATGTTCCTGCAGCTCATGCTCGGTTCAGGTCAAATGCAGAACTCTGTTTCTCTTTGGTTTGCCTCGTCACTGTCCAATCAATAATTAAAGGAGGAGGCTCACTCCCCCCCCCCCACCCCTCCACCCTTCAGTGGTGTAAGAGGCAGTGGAAGGCCTCATTGGTCCAGACCCTGAGCCTGGGTCCTCCTCAGACTGTATCAGTAGTAGTGTCCTGCAGGTCTTCAGAGCTGTGCTGCTGTTTCCAGTTAAACCAGTGGACACTGGGATTCCACAGCGTCGCTGCCATCTGCTGTCAGCTGTTTCACCTCAGATCAGCACAAAACACACCGGCTGCAGTCGGACAGAACCAGGAGGGAAAAGGACGGACGGATCCGACCCACGGCAGCAGAAAAAAAACCCACAAAAACCCCCAAAACTCCCTCATTGGCACAAGGTTTGAATAGAAGTGAGCCAACGACAGCTGCTGTCTGTCACCACACTCACCTTCTGTCCACTTCTGGGTCTGATCGGATGAAAATAAATCTGACATCTAAATGGATTCTGAAATATATGAGGGTGTAAAATTCTTTGGTTACATGGTTTTGTTTGCTGCAGTTTACTGATCTGTGGTTCAGACTAAACTGGGACGGTTCTGACCTGGTTTAATGGATCCAAACAGATCTGTAGTTCAGTTATTAACGACACAAACCAACAGGAAACAGAGGAGTAGTGGGTTTACTGGGGCTGTTTACGTCTAAGAACAGAGCTAAGCTAACAGAGCTAAGCTAACAGAGCCAAGCT
>NW_021941464.1:0-37500 GCF_902148855.1 Sphaeramia orbicularis | reverse complement strand
GTAAATATTGCACTGCACTTTGGGAGGCCGACGGCAAAATAAACCACCACCAACTTTTTGCACTTTCAGCTACGCCTGTGCTGTTATAATTTTTGAGCAGTGTGGGAAAGAACCCCGCAACACCTGTTGTTTCCACCTCTGCCTTCACTGTCAGGTTCAGGTTATCCTCTTTCATCTGGGACACCCCCCAAAAAGTGTGTCCAGTGGCTTTGGGACCTTAAGGACACTGTGGGCCTTGAGGACACTGTGGGCCTTAAGGACACTGTGGGCCTTGAGGACACTGTGGGCCTTGAGGACACTGTGGGCCTTGAGGACACTGTGGGCCTTGAGGACACTGTGGGCCTTAAGGACACTGTGGGCCTTAAGGACACTGTGGGCCTTGAGGACACTGTGGGCCTTGAGGACACTGTGGGCCTTGAGGACACTGTGGGCCTTAAGGACACTGTGGGCCTTGAGGACACTGTGGGCCTTAAGGACACTGTGGGCCTTAAGGACACTGTGGGCCTTGAGGACACTGTGGGCCTTAAGGACACTGTGGGCCTTGAGGACACTGTGGGCCTTGAGGACACTGTGGGCCTTAAGGACACTGTGGGCCTTGAGGACACTGTGGGCCTTAAGGACACTGTGGGCCTTGAGGACACTGTGGGCCTTGAGGACACTGTGGGCCTTAAGGACACTGTGGGCCTTGAGGACACTGTGGGCCTTAAGGACACTGTGGGCCTTGAGGACACTGTGGGCCTTGAGGACACTGTGGGCCTTAAGGACACTGTGGGCCTTGAGGACACTGTGGGCCTTAAGGACACTGTGGGCCTTAAGGACACTGTGGGCCTTAAGGACACTGTGGGCCTTGAGGACACTGTGGGCCTTGAGGACACTGTGGGCCTTAAGGACACTGTGGGCCTTAAGGACACTGTGGGCCTTGAGGTCGGTCCAAACTCCTGCAGTCGTTGTTAGGGCTGTTGGAAAATATGGGTTCTGCAGTTCATCACAGTACTTTATTTCACGATACTGTATTGATAATAAAAAGTACTGTATGGATATTTTTAGGTATTTATTCAAATGCAGATATGGTGGAAGTTCATTTTTGTTTTTTGCTTTTATTTTTGTTTATATCTTATTTATTCTTATTTAACAGTGCTTTATTTAATAATGTTTATTTGAATCGTCCTAAAACTATGTTTTCTGTCTGACAGGCACATGTTGGTTCCTTTGTTTGGCCTGAACTCCAATCCTGTTCTGATGTTAGTTGTGAACGAATAGAATCTGAACATTTGAACAGGATCTGAAACTGGAATGTCTGTAAAACAAAATTTAAGGTTTACGTTTTGACAGAGGAAACTTTGGTGAGATTAGATCCTGTTCTGATCAAATACAATGTGTTTAGTATTTGTGCAAATATCTGGTGTAATTGAAGCCTTTCATGCATGAATTATGCGAACCTTAGTCAAAATTTTTTTCTTGAGTTTTTTTATTCCTCCTTCGGCATGAAAAAAAACAATGCACCTGAGTTTTTGTTTTTTTTTTCATTCAGTTACAAAAATGTCCACACATTTAATTTTTGAAGTAAAGGAACATGTGTTTAAATCCCAATATCAGAAAGTGATATGAAAACAATGAAATAAAAACATTTTTAGTGCTGCTAATCTGATGTTTTCTCACATTTAACATATTCTAATGCTAGGTATTACTCACTAAATGGAGATTATATGCAAAAAAAAAAAAAAAGTCTAACAATTAACAACTGATTTAGACATGTTAGTGCAGATCAGGTCTAAAAGAACAGCAGAGTTCCAGTAGTGGTCTGAATGTCAGCGCATGGGAGGATGAATATGTGTCCACTGTGTCAGCTGATCTGGAACTGAAACAGTAAAACCCATGAAGATACAACAGTTTTGAATAACTGTCCACTGGAGTGACCACTGGAGTGACCACTGTGCATGAAAGGGTTAATTCTAGGAAATAATCTCTTTTCAAAAAACAAACAAAACAACACAAAAACAGCCTTTTTAGCAGTATCATGATATATTGTGATGTATGGTATCATGATCCCAGTATTGTGATTTGTATGGTATCACCAGATTCTTGCCCGTGCACAGCCGTACTCATTGCATGTGTGAATGTAGAAGCTACAGAACCAGCCGGTGTTCTTCTCTAACCTGTTCTCCGTGTCCTTGTTCTCCTTCTCCAGCTCAACCTCCAGGACCGCTGGCTGCACAAGGCCAACGGCGGCATGGTGCTCTTCACCTTCTTCGTGTGCCGCATCGCGCTCTTCCCCTTCATGTACTGGATGTACGGACGTCACTACGCCATCCCGCTCTACAGCGTGCCCTTCCACCTGCCGCTGTCCGCTAACCTGGGAAACTGCTGCATCCTGGCGCCACAGGTCTACTGGTTCGTCCTGCTGTGTCGAAAGGGCTACCGTCTGTACAAACGCAGCCGCGGGACCGACGCGTCTGCCGCCGCCCACGCTTCGAAGGACGACTGACCGACTGACGGGTCACTGTGGACCGGCTCCAACCGCACACTGGGCTACTAATGCTAACTCCTCCTGCAGATGCACTAGTTTGAACACATTTGAAACCCCACTGTCGTACTGGAACACACCAGGACTGCCTGCTGTCCTCCCAAAACTCCTGGACATCTTTTTCTGCACACTTTAACGCCTCTTAAACGCAGCACTGCTGCACCACTGGACCTCTGCACCAATCCAGATATGCTACTACTGAAGTTTGTGGTTTTTCATGAGGGTGGTGGTGGTGGTGGTGGTGGGGGGGTACTGTAGCTTGGATCTTATGCCCCGTTTCCACTGTGTGGTACCGGCTCGACTCCGCTTGACTCGGCTCGGCCTTTTTGCGTTTCCATTATGAAAAAGGACCTGGAGTCTGGTACCTGGTACTAGTTTTTTGGAATCTGGTACCTGGTACTAGTTTTTTGGAATCTGGTACCTGGTACTAGTTTTTTGGAATCTGGTACCTGGTACTAGTTTTTTGGAATCTGGTACCTGGTACTAGTTTTTTGGAATCTGGTACCTGGTACTAGTTTTTTGGAATCTGGTACCTGGTACTAGTTTTTTGGAATCTGGTACCTGGTACTAGTTTTTTGGAATCTGGTACCTGGTACTACTTTTTTGGAATCTGGTACCTGGTACTACTTTTTTGGAATCTGGTACCTGGTACTGGGGACCAGATACTAAAGGTGACACTGTGTAAACACTGCAGACCTCTGATTGGTCAGACAGTTGTCTCTGTGCCCCGCCCTTTTACAGTAAATCTGTGGCTCCATTAGTCCACATGGTAACAGCCCAAAACTACACCAGGGTCGGTCCAGGAGGTTCAGTCTTTGGTGGCCGATGTAAAAATTCAGACGAGACAAACCGCAACGAGCGAGTTTTTCAGCAGCTCTGAACAGACGACACAGAAATAACGCGCTGCATCGCTATGACGACCAGGTGCTGTAAAGTCAGTAGTATCCTGGAATGGAAACGGTCTGAGGGAATACTGAGTGGAGTGGAGTCCAGCTGGTTCCACGTGGTGGAAACGCGGCATTAAACGCCTCGTAAACGCAGCACTGCTGCACCAATGGACCTGTGCACCAATCCAGATATGCTACTACTGAAGTTTGTGGTTTTTCATGGGGATGGGGGTGGGGGGGTGCTGTAGATTGGATCTTGTTGAAGTGTTGCGCCGTCTGTCTGTCTCATTTCCAGCTGTGTCTGTCTGCAGAGGAAATGACATCAGGTTCCAGAAGGACGTGATGGCAGCTCTTCCTCCTTCTGTGTTTACAGCAGGACTCTCAAACTCCTGTTCTTCAGCTTCCACATTCAGACCCTTTGATCTGAACCAGTCAAATAAGAACAGAAGAACCGATAAATGATGACAGCTGGCAGTCTGTCTGTGTTTTAGTGCAGAAATTACATTATATTGACTATCCAAACAAAAAAGATGTGAAGAACCTGAACAAACTGAAATTTCTTCAGAAAAATCAGTGCAGTTTTACCGTTCTTCTTCCTCCTCCACTTGTCATTTCCACATGTGCATTCTGGATCAGATCTACAAAGACACTAAACCACTGCTTCCAACCTTTTTTACTCCTGATTCCATTTTAACATCACACATTTCTGGTGACCCCAGACATTCAAAACTGAGAGCATTTTTTTTTTGTTGCTAAAATCAATTTGTTTTTTATCCTGTAATAGTTTGCAGTACTATGTTGCAAATAAACGTTCATTTCAGAGGACATTTAGTCTATATAATGTACAGCGGTCCCTCGTTTATCGTGGGCATTACGTTCTAAAAATAACCCACAATAGGCAAAGTCCACGAAGTAGTCCACTTTATTTTTGACAGTTATTGTACACGTTTTCAGGCTGTAACAGCCCTCACCACACACTTTAGACACTTTTCTCAGACAGGCATGAACATTTTCTCACATTTCTCACTTGTTTAAACACTCTCAAAGTTCAAACCTTTGTATATTTTAAAAAATAAGTACAGTTTTATAGAATGAAACCAAAGATCCAAACCTGTTTTCAGGCCCAAACATTTGTTTGAGAAATAAAAATATAAATAAATATGATAGTGTAACTTCTGCCTTCCTTCAGCGTGTCCAGAAGTCCAAATGTTTGTGCGATGGTTGTCATCTTCCTCTGCCTTTTGGCTGCGACCGCAGGTGCTGCTGTTCGTGCAGAATGTTTCGTCGACATTGTGGGTTTTGTCAAAGAAAACTGTCAAACATAGAGCACTGCAGAGTCACACTGTTAGAGATCCAACAGTTGTGGAAATTTGGCAGAAGAACGCATTCTGTACTGAACAGGAGACACGGCACCGAGGAGAGGACTGACAATGGGCTACAGTCCCTTAGCCTATCAGGACGCAGAACATGATGCGCGGGTTCTCCCTTAGCCAATCAGGACACAGAACACAATGCACATTCATACGCTGTAAAAAAAAAAAAAAAAGCATGCAAAATTGCGCACAAAAAAAATCTGCGAAACAGCGAGGCCATGAAAGGTGAACCACGTTCTAGTGAGGAACAGCTGTTTATTATTGTGGGCGGAGGCAGTAAATGCAGGTGTAGATTAAAGGGTCAGCATCTGTCCAGTCAGTCCAGCTGGGATTTACAAGGAGGACAATGAATACTGAACATACAGTACTTTTTTTTTTTTTATCAGTTTCTAGAAATTCCAGGCGACCCCATGTGGGGTCCAGACCCCAAGGTTGAAAACCACTAGACTGAACACTGAGGAACAGAAAAGAAAAAAGAAAAGAGTTCAAACTGGGCTGAATTTAATACAGACATTTCAGGTTATTCACATTTTATTGGTACAGGAGAGTTTGGAAATGGAAATATTTTCACAATTTAATGTGATTTTTTGCACTAAAACAAAGACAAACATTTGTAGTCGTCATTATTCACAGACATTATGTCATATTATGTTTTCCATCCAACCCAGCAGTAAATCTGCAGTCGTTCTGTTCATCAGATATGTGACTGTAGGTCATATTGGTCTGTTTGTGGAACCTGAACTAAAATGAATCTGGGGAATTTTTACACTTTGCAGATTCATCCCCTGGGCTGCATGTTTGAGAGCCCTGTGTTTACAGCCTCAGCTGAGTGGATCAGTCTGTTACAGTTACAGTTACAGTTACAGTGTGTGTGAGCGGCTGTTACTACAGGTCGGGTTTATTTTCGTGGGTTTTTTTTTTGCTGTTTCCACTCCCACACGGTCACTCATTACAGATGGGACGAGTTCAGAGCAGCAGAATGAAAGTCGGACAGTATTAACACTAGAAAACCCATCATCTAAGAGGTCGAACGTACCTTTTTTTGCACCAGGGACATTAGTTCTGGTGGAGGTCATGTGATGGATTCCAAACCTTCCCCCTTTTCCTGCTTTCGTTCTGGGTTCCTCCGCAGCGTGTCGTTATCCATGTCAGTTTGGGAATGCGTGGCAGGTTGAACACTGTAAGACTCAGCACAGCTTTTACAGCCGTGGTGTGGGGGTGGTGTGGGGTGGGGGGGTCTGGCAGACGTCTGTTATTCCTGATTAATGCTGCTACAGATGGTGAACACACACCTCTGAACTGAAAATACTCTGACGTCCTGTTAACGGAGCTGTCCACTCATATCATCGTACTGGTCAGCAGCAGTAGCTCATCAGTACCAGTGTCTGTGGGCGGAGCTCCGACTGACCCCCCCAAAAACCGACCAAAGTCCAGGTCTGTGGTCCCACAGACGTATATATGTAGATGTCACATGGTCTTCTGCCTGTTGTTGGGATCAAGGTTATTATCGAAAACTAGCAAAATGATGAAAACTAGAATTGAAAAAAATATTTTCATTCTATATTTAATACAAATCGGACCAGTGTCCCTGTATCTTAGCGTCCAAATTCAAAGCTGTGGTAAATGTATCCAGATCCATTTCTTCTCCCCCAGTTCTGTGTATTTATTCTATTACAGAAATAGTCCATGTTTTGCTCATATTCAATCAGATCTGTAAAAAATTCAAATTCACACTTGATATCATTGATACTGATTTATTGGATCAATCCACTTCCTATCTGTTAGAATGGGAACATTTATCAAAGTGGCACCAAATCCAGAATCAGATCCAGATCATTTCACTAACTTTTGTTGACATCATCATACAGCAGCTGTAGACCAAGTCTGAAGTCAGTCACAACTGGAGTTTAGGAGAAGAAGACGACTGAAAGATTTGTAACAGACGACAGACGACAACAGACGACAGCCTGTCGACTAGTAAGAACAAAACCATAACTAACTGAAACTGTATTGTGTGTTTACAAAACTAACTGAAACGGATAAAAATTATGGATAAAACTCCTTTTGTTTTCATCTTTGTCACATTGATACGAAATCAATTTATTTCCCTAATAGTATAACCCTAATAGTTTAGGATTTGTCATTCTAGTTTAGTTTGATTTAGTTTGGACTTTTTTTTCTCTAATTCAGTTTGTTTTAATTCGTTTTTAGAGCAGGTTTGATCATTTTTATTAGTTTTTTTTTTCTAAATGCTTAGTTGTAGTTCAGTTGTAGTTCAGTTGTAGTTTAGTTGTAGTTCAGTTGTAGTTTAGTTGTAGTTTAGTTGTAGTTCAGTTGTAGTTTAGTTGTAGTTCAGTTGTAGTTCAGTTGTAGTTTAGTTTTAGTTTTAGTTGTAGTTCAGTTGTAGTTTAGTTGTAGTTCAGTTGTAGTTCAGTTGTAGTTCAGTTGTAGTTTAGTTGTAGTTCATTTTTTAGTTTAGTTGTAGTTTAGTTGTAGTTCAGTTGTAGTTCAGTTGTAGTTCAGTTGTAGTTTAGTTGTAGTTCAGTTGTAGTTCAGTTGTAGTTCAGTTGTAGTTTAGTTGTAGTTCAGTTATAGTTCAGTTGTAGTTCAGTTGTAGTTTAGTTGTAGTTCAGTTGTAGTTTAGTTCAGTTGTAGTTCAGTTGTAGTTTAGTTGTAGTTCAGTTGTAGTTTAGTTCAGTTGTAGTTTAGTTGTAGTTTAGTTGTAGTTTAGTTGTAGTTCAGTTGTAGTTTAGTTGTAGTTCAGTTGTAGTTTAGTTCAGTTGTAGTTTAGTTGTAGTTCAGTTGTAGTTCAGTTGTAGTTCAGTTGTAGTTTAGTTGTAGTTCAGTTGTAGTTCAGTTGTAGTTTAGCTGTAGTTCAGTTGTAGTTCAGTTGTAGTTTAGTTTTAGTTCAGTTGTAGTTCAGTTTTAGTTCAGTTGTAGTTCAGTTGTAGTTTAGTTGTAGTTCAGTTGTAGTTCAGTTGTAGTTCAGTTGTAGTTTAGTTGTAGTTCATTTTTTAGTTTAGTTGTAGTTCAGTTGTAGTTCAGTTGTAGTTCAGTTGTAGTTTAGTTTTAGTTTTAGTTGTAGTTCAGTTGTAGTTCAGTTGTAGTTTAGTTGTAGTTCAGTTGTAGTTTAGTTCAGTTGTAGTTTAGTTGTAGTTCAGTTGTAGTTTAGTTGTAGTTCAGTTGTAGTTCAGTTGTAGTTTAGTTGTAGTTCAGTTGTAGTTTAGTTCAGTTGTAGTTTAGTTGTAGTTCAGTTGTTGTTCAGTTGTAGTTTAGTTGTAGTTCAGTTGTAGTTCAGTTGTAGTTCAGTTGTAGTTTAGTTGTAGTTCAGTTGTAGTTCAGTTGTAGTTCAGTTGTAGTTCAGTTGTAGTTCAGTTGTAGTTCAGTTGTAGTTCAGTGGTCTCTTTTCTCTTCTTCTCTGTGCTCCTATTCAAATCAATCCCAGACAGGACTCTGCTGCTTTAGTCTCCATGTTTCCAGGTAGAGTGGGGACCAGAAGACGACTGGAAACCACAAGTGAACACAAGTGACGGAGCAAAAAGTGTCGTATGGAGACAGCACAGAAAACTGAGAGAGACAAAGAAATCGTTATTTTGCTCGATTTTTGTTCTTTTTCTTTCATTCGAATTCTTTCTTAATTTGTTCCCTCTATAACTAGTTACAACATTTGCACATATCGGTTTTGTTCTTTTTTTTTTTCATTATTTTGCTCAATTTTCATTCATTTTCTTTCATTCGAATTCCTTCTTCGTTAGTTTTCGTCTCTACCTGGTTCCGTCTCCTCATTTGCTCATATCAGGCCCAGACTTCAGACCAACATTTCAACAAACAAATGCTCAAGGGAAATAAATCAATTTTGTATCAATCCGACACTGACAAAGACGAAAATGAAGGGAATTTTATCCTTACTTTTTATCCGTTTTAGTTAGTTTTGTAAACACACAATACAGTTTCAGTTAGTTATGTTTTTTTTCTTTTAATTATAGTTTTTATTTATTTCAGTTAATGAAAATGTTTTTACAATTCTAGTTTTGGTCATTTCATTTTTCGTTAACGATAATAACCTTGACACACACACACACACTCACTCACACACAGATAAATCAGCTGGGCCTCAGTTTGACCCCAGAGGAACACCAGTGTGTGTAATACGTCTTCAGCACTTTAAATGAATATCATCATTTTCTGCTTCGTTATTTGTCCCCATCAAATTAGGAGAAGTCATGAAATATGAAGCAAAAAAAAAGACATCAGCTATTATTTTTTGAATGATAAACACTGAATGGGGTCAAATTGAACCCAAGGAAAATGGGAGGGTTAAAACAAGTAAACATATTTATATTTATCCAGAAGAACCCCCACATGTGACCAGTTCTGCAGGTTGGTGTTGACTGGACACGTGTCTTTGACGTGGACGTCCAGTCTGACGTCCCCTGAACTGTCTACATATATGAGTCTGTGTCCACACCAGTGTAGGTTTATTTGAAAACCATGACCTTTATCTAAATTGACGTCAGTAAAGTTGACGTAAACTCTTCCTGTTGCGTCTACAGTTCAAACCTGTATGTGGTTTTCATTTGGATTAGGGCTGTGAATCTGACGATACGATACAAATCACAATACTAAGATCACCATATGATATATCATGATACTGTTAAAAAGGCAATTTTTGGTTTCTTTCTTTTTTTAAAATGATTATTTCCTTGAAGAATTGAATTCCAGCAGAAATCTGCACAAATCCTAAACACATTTGTATTTGATCCCAACAGGATCTAATGTTCTATCAGCAAATGTTCCAACTGTGTTCAAACTGAAATTCTGTTTTACAGACATTCCAGTTTCAGATCCTGTTCAAATGTTCAGATTCTATTAGTTCAGAATAGGGATGGAACCAGATGAACATTTCAGATCACAGTTACTGTGACCAAAATTATCACAGTTCTCATTATTATCGTGGTGTTGTTGAAATTGTGCTCAAAATGTTCAAAAAGTACGAATACACACACTGAAAGAATTGAACAGAGTTGTATTAAAAAAACAACAACAAACAAAACAAATCCAATAATATTCCCACTGTCCCTTCTGTGTCAGAAACATTCCCATATTAACCCTTAGTGGTCTGAGTCTATTCTGTCTGTTTTTCAGTCCTTTTGATTTGGCCTTTATATACTATAGAAACAAATGTTTACTATACCCATGTTTGGATCTGTTTTTTCAGCACAACTTCATCTATATCATCTGTCTGTTATTTTTTCACTTTAACCTACTATAAAAACACAAAAGGACAAAAAACACAAAAGATGTAAAATCTGATTGGAAAAATGTATGTAATTTATTGCATAAATAACACACAGATGTTTAACGAACCTTTTCACAGACTTTAACAGTGAATATTGGTTCAAATATTAGGTACAGAAAATTAAAACTGTAATAAATTCAAACTATACTCAAATATTTGACATAAAAGCAGATCTGTACATCAGCGTTTTTCCTCTAAAAGTGCAGTAATCAAACACAGTTATCGTGAGAATTAGAATTTAAACAGTAATACTAACCGTCTGTGATTTTACTGCAGTTTATCGTTATACCAGTAATGGTTCCATCCCTGGTTCAGAACTAACGTCAGAACAGCATTTGAGTTCAATCCCAACAAACGAACGAACATTATTTTATAAAAGAATGTGAAATAAGAAGAAATAAAATATAAACAAAAAAAAACAAAAATGAACCTCCATCATATCTGCATTTGAATAAATACCTAAAAATATCCATACAGTACTTTTTCAAATCCATACAGTATCATGAAATGAAATATCGCGATATACTGCAGAAGTGATATTTTCTTTTGACCAGTGGTTTTAAAACAAATCTGTTGGTGTGGATGAACCTTGGACTAAATCTGGTCCAGAAAGACTTCCATCTACTTGAAAACACGTGGGCATTTATTTATCAGTCGGCTGGATGCATTGTGGGAAATGTAGGCTCCAGTGTTGTGGGACCTAAAGCGAACCTCTGCAGCTTTACCTGCGTGAAGTTGCCCCCCCCCCACCCCCCCACCCAATGAAAACCTCTGCATAAATAGTCTCATTCGTTTGTGCTTCGTTAGTGCTGCTTTGAGCTGTTAAAATTTTCCTTTGTGCTATTATAGTTATTGAGTTATTAACAATTCTTTTATAGGTCATTCTGAGGTCAGTCACCCCCCCGCACACACACACACACACACACACACACACACACACTTGCTCCAAAATTAACCGAAATGTTGGCGTTTGTTTGTGCTTCATTTGTGCCGGTTTGTGCAATTAAAATTTTCTTTCGTGCTATTATGGTTTTATAGATATTACAAGATTTATTTTCAGCCGATGATGTCATGCAGCCCACCCCCCACCCTCACCCAAAATCGAGCGGAAATGGTTGCATTTGTGCTTCGTTTGTGCTAGTTAGCGCCGTTAAAATTTTCATTTGTGCTGTTTTGGTTATAGAGGCTCTGCATGTGACGTCAGCACTAGCAGAAGTCACTGTGGCTCCGCCCACTGAGTGTCAGACAGAGGCAGATGAGTAGTGCCTTTGGTTTGAATACTGTGAAAACTTTAGAACTATCTAAAAATGGGGCAGAGCTGTTGTGCCACTGATCGCACAAATAGGTTTAAAAGCACTGGGAGCTCTGGTTTTAGCGGAGACCTAAAGCCACAGACAGAAGAAGCAGATGGATCACTGACATTCACAGAAAGAACTGGAATCCAGACAACCAAACCTGGATCTGTGTCTGCTAACGTTCATTTGTGCTGTGTTCTGGTGTAAACTCATCCTTAAATTCCATCTGGTTTTGGCTAACGTTCCTTCTTAGTAAAGCTCTTCATGTTAGCATCTGTCATTTAGTTCTAGATTTCAGAACTGAATCGTTTGTGTGTTCAGTTGTGTGATTGTGAACCTTGTGCTCTACATGATTTGTAAACTAGCTTAAACTGAGGCTAACCTAGTTTTCCAGATCAGGGGCTCCTCTAGCACACAGCTGTTGGATCTGTGTTGGATCCAGTATTTGATGTGAACTCTCCTTAAATCTCCACAGTACCAGTAGATCATCCACTCACTTGGGTCAGTACTAAGGGTTCAACTCCAGTAAATCAGTAGTGAACTGTGAGCACTACTGCTGGGCCTTTACCGCCCAAATCACCACCAACAAACTCCGTCTGCACTGACACAAAACCTCCAAAACAATAGTATGTTGAATGAAAGCACTCACCAGCTGGAATCCTCTAATGAACCAGGACCAGGATGGACACAACTCTGGGTCTGTTGGATGCTTTCAGCCTTTGCATTGGGGATTTTCCCGGCGTTGAACTCAGGTTCATGTAAATGTCAGGATAGGTGATTTCTGTCCCAGATCAGTGTTGGTAGAACACTGGTTGTTTGGTAGTTTGGATGGACCCATGTCCAGTCCAGTTGTCTTTAATTCCATCTGATATTCCACAGTTTTCTGCTCTGGCTGGAGTTACTGCTATACTCCGCCATGTTGAGCCGCTTTGTTTTTGCCGCTCAGTCTGACTGAGAGGGGCGTGGCCTGGGGGCGTGGCCTGGGGGGAAGTGACAGATGTGCATTCACTCTGTAGAGTTATGAACAATTCTTTGAAAGGTCATTCTGAGGTCAGCTCCATAACTATGATAGCACAAATGAAAATGTGAACGGCACAAACCAGCACAAACGAATGAGACTATTTATCCACAGGTTTTGGTTGGGGGGGGGGGGGGGGCAACTTCATGCAGGTTTGACCAGGACTCTTGTGTTATAGTGGACTCTGGAGGACTGGGTTAACACTGGATATAGATTTGGTTTGGAGCCAGGGCTTTACCTCAGACCAGTTCAACCACGTCAGCCCTGGTTCTGGTTCTGGTTCCACCAAACCACCTGCATCCCATAAACTACTGTTAGAGGAGATGCTGGATTATTTATTTTTGACTTAGTGAAGGTCAGTTTGCTGTGACAGAAATAAGTGTAAATAAGGACAGGTGGGACCGTCTGCACGGGGGGGGTCAGGTTCCACTACATTTCACACATTCATCCCACGGACCGGACCGAACCGGACCCTTAGGTGGGCCGGATTTGCCCCCCCGGGCAGGTTTGACACCCCTGGTCTACACTCAAGTTCCAAGTTGTGACAAAATTCAGATAGAATTCCTGCTTTTTTTTTTCCAGCCTTTCTTCCTGAACTTCCAGGTGGTGGTTTTCCTTCTGTAGATCTACAGCAGCAGAGTTTAAATGTTTTAACGTAGGGTCGGCTTTAAGAGGAGGCGGAGTTTAAATGTTTTAACGTAGGGTCGGCTTTAAGAGGAGGCGGAGTTTAAATGTTTTAACGTAGGGTCGGCTTTAAGAGGAGGCAGAGTTTAAATGTTTTAACGTAGGGTCGGCTTTAAGAGGAGGCGGAGTTTAAATGTTTTAACGTAGGGTCGGCTTTAAGAGGAGGCAGAGTTTAAATGTTTTAACGTAGGGTCGGCTTTAAGAGGAGGCGGAGTTTAAATGTTTTAACGTAGGGTCGGTTTTAAGAGGAGGCGGAGTTTAAATGTTTTAACGTAGGGTCGGCTTTAAGAGGAGGCGGAGTTTAAATGTTTTAACGTAGGGTCGGCTTTAAGAGGAGGCGGAGTTTAAATGTTTTAACGTAGGGTCGGCTTTAAGAGGAGGCGGAGTTTAAATGTTTTAACGTAGGGTCGGCTTTAAGAGGAGGCGGAGTTTAAATGTTTTAACGTAGGGTCGGCTTTAAGAGGAGGCGGAGTTTAAATGTTTTAACGTAGGGTCGGCTTTAAGAGGAGGCGGAGTTTAAATGTTTTAACGTAGGGTCGGCTTTAAGAGGAGGCGGTGCGAGGTTGAACTCAGGGTTGAGGTCAGAGCAATAATACATGCAGGGGTCACCCAGGTGTCCAGGGTCAGGGTGACCCAGGTGTCCCGGGTCAGGGTGACCAGGTGTCCCGGGTCAGGGTCACCCAGGTGTCCCGGGTCAGGGTGACCAGGTGTCCCGGGTCAGGGTCACCCAGGTGTCCCGGGTCAGGGTGACCAGGTGTCCCGGGTCAGGGTCACCCAGGTGTCCCGGGTCAGGGTCACCCAGGTGTCCCGGGTCCAGACTCCCTGTTCCACCCATGAAACCACTTCATTTCTCCTGAATGGTCTTCCTGTCTTTCTTCTACATTTGGTTTGATGACAGAATAGTTTTCGAAGTTCAGCTGATTGTAAATCTAAACATACTCATGTGTACCAGGACCATTTTTCATGTAAATCACTGTTTTTGTTCAATTAATGACTATTTGAAGAAGTCTATCATTTTCTATCCTAATCTTCACTTTGGTTTGACAGATCCTTTCTCTGGATGAACTTTGTGAACCCACTGCAGGTGAACGCTGTGGGGCTTCTGGGAAAAAAAACACTGTAGATCTTGTAGATCTTGAATCATTCAAGCTTTGTAAGAACTGGGTGACTAAAGGATGATGCATTTACTGGCTTTTTTCAATGTTCTGAAGATTAAATCTATGCAAGATTCTGATGTTGAAGCGCTGGTCAGTGGTTTTTGAAGTTTAGTTTAACCAGAGGAATGCACCGAACCTCCACTGGGACCAGTCCTGGATCCACCGGGATCAGTCCTGGATCTGAACCACAGTCTGAGTTGAAGGTTCAAGTTTGATTATTTATTTATTTTAAATTTGTTGAAATGATTTTCAGCTCATGTAAAACTGAAAAAGGGCAAAATGACAAAACTCATACGAGAGCTTTTGATTTATGACAAATTTAACCAAGGGCTGGGTTAAGGGGGGTAACCCTAACCCCCCCACCCCCTCCAAACCCTGCCCCCCCTAACTCTAACTCTAACTCTAACTCTAACTCTAACTCTAACTCTAACTCTAACTCTAACTCTAACTCTAACTCACTGGGTGTTGGACTTACGTGTTACTTTTCAGCTTTGTTTAAACTGATTTACTTCCATTTAAGACCCTGTTCAGCCTTAAAACTGGAACATGTGGAACATACATGTATAATACACATTTATATTACACATGATACATGTGTGTTATACATGTATAATACACATTTATATTACACATGATACATGTGTGTTATACATGTATAATACACATGTGTGTTATAGATAGAAAGATAAGCTTTATTACAGACTCATGGTCCACATTAAAAAGCAAACAGCTAAATACAGACACAATAAAAACATTAAAAAAACATTAAAAACACCCTCTGTACTTTCCAGAGGCAGTCATCCCAGTGTTTCCAGAACACTCATGTGTAACGTACAGCACTATATGCAAGATTTGTCAGCAATAAAATTACAGTATTTTCCGAGTGATTCAGGCAACACATAAATTTAAACATCAGATTTCTCAGCACAGCACACAACGAATGAACATGATTGGACAGAAACAGTCCACCTGGTCCATCTGGGCTTTTTCAGGAAAAGTCTTAGAGCATCATTGTATCCACTGTCAGTCTGTGGACGCCGGCCTTTTTCTGGTTCACCCACAGATGTGCTGTGTACAGAGGGGGGCAGGACGCTCTGAACAGAGTCATTTTCACCTGGACAGAACACGACGAGAATTTCCACGACAGTATGTTTGCTTGTGCGTATAACATCCGGCACTGACGGTCCATGTCCTGGTCATGTGACAGCTGATCTGTAATGATGTGACCCGGGTACTCGACAGCATTGCATACATTTACGATATTCCCAGTTAACTTAAAGTCAGGAAACTTCAAAGATCTGTCCTCCCTGGTCCGACAAATCCTAATTACACTTTTAGCCGAGTCGTACTTCACCTCACGCTGTTCCCCGTACACGGAACACACATTTAAGAGCTGCTGGAGACCGGCTGAGCTGGGACTAAACACCACCAGATCATCTGCATACATGAAATGATCGATTATGGCACCTCCAACCATCCACCCAGTTCTGCACATCTTCAACTGCTTGGACAGGTCCTTCATATGAAAATGAAAAAGAGCAGGGGATACTAAACTGCCCTGTCTCACAGCGTTACCAGTGTGAACAGGAGCAGATCCACAGCTGTCCCGTTGAACCTGCACAGTCTGGTGGACAAACCAGTAGGAAAGACATCTGATCAAATATTTAGGGACATTTGCTTGACACAATTTTTGAAACAATATTCTGTGATTCACACGATCAAAAGCCTTAGAGGCATCTAAAAAGCAGATAAAAACTGTGGAATTTTTATTTTTGTACTTGGTCAGTAATTCTTTTAATGAAAAGATCCACATATCACTGCCATGATTTGCTTTGAAGCCAAACTGATTGTCTGTCGCAATGAGAAACTTATCAAGCCTCGTCAAGAGAATATGTTCCACAACTGTAGACACTACACTGGCAGGAGCAGTAGGTCTGTAGTTGTCTGAGCAGCCTACTTTTCCAGCTTTGTCCTTCACCACAGGTACTAAGAGAACAGCCATCATGGGCTCAGGGTGTCACCAGGGTGGAAATGAGAGGACTCAAGTGCACGGCACTGAAGGGAAAAAACACAAGTTTATTAAACCGAAACGAAAACTAAACAACAGAAAACACAGAACCTGGGTGGTGGTCAGAGTCCGCAGCAGATGAAACAGAATGTCCAGGTTATGGTGAGGGTGGAGTAGAGGAATGGACCAGAGGAACAGACCAGAGGAACGGACCAGAGGAACGGACCAGAGGAACGGACCAAAGGAACGGACCAGAGGAACGGACCAGAGGAACGGACCAGAGGAACGGACCAAAGGAACGGACCAGAGGAACGGACCAGAGGAACGGACCAGAGGAAAGGACCAGAGGAACGGACCAGAGGAACGGACCAAAGGAACGGACCAGAGGAACGGACCAGAGGAACGGACCAGAGGAAAGGACCAGAGGAACGGACCAGAGGAACGGACCAGAGGAACGGACCAGAGGAATGGACCAGAGGAACGGACCAAAGGAACGGACCAGAGGAACGGACCAGAGGAACGGACCAAAGGAACGGACCAAAGGAACGGACCAGAGGAACGGACCAGAGGAATGGACCAGAGGAACAGACCAAAGGAACGGACCAGAGGAACGGACCAGAGGAACGGACCAGCGCTGCACAGCTGCAGCACCAAGCCTTCAATAGGCTGAGAGGGGATTGGCCGCAGCCGCGCAGCGCCAGCAGGTGAGTCAGATCAGGGGTAAACGAGGAGATGATGTGGAGAGGGAGGAGCCGAGGGCCACACAGGCCCAGATCATGACAGGACCCCCCCACCCCCCCCCTCCAAGGGACGGCTCCTGACGTCCCCAGAGATGCAAAAAGCCCCTACGGAGACCAGGGCATCCTGGCAAAGGGGGCATCCTGGCAACGGGGTGTGAAAAACCTCCCAGCAGAACGGCATGGAAAGCCACAGGGCAGACGGCTGAAGAGCCTCCTGGTGGAACAGAGTGAAGAGCCTCCGAGTAGATGGGCTGAAGAACCTCAGGATTGACCTCTGGGCCAGGATGTGGAAAAACCTCCAGACCAGGACGTGAAAAACCCTCCGAAACAGGACATAGAAAAATCCCCTGGTTCGTGGACCTCCAGGACTCTAGCTGGGTTAAGGACGTGGACTGAAACTGAATTATGGCTGGACCCATGACTCTGACTGAGACAAGGCAGACTGGACTATGACTGGACTACAGACATCAGCTGGAATTGGACTATGGCTGGACTCTGGCTGACAGGACTACGGACTCTGAGACTGGGCTGAGGGGAACACGAAGAGCAAGACCGAGACGGGGGGAACGCAAGGGGTGAGACCAAGATGTGGGAACGCTGCCGGACGGAACCGGACTTCAGGAACTCTGCCGGACAGAACCGGACTTCGGACTTCAGGATTGCTGTGCTGCCGGATGGAACCGGACTTCGGGGGGGGGACTACCAAACGGCGTACTAGCCTCCGGGTAGTACTAAGGGAAAGGGGACTGAGGCCAGGCGGTGGGACACGGGCAGACTGAAGGACACGAACGAACAGACAGAGGGACAATCTGCAGTACTGAACTGAAGAGAAGGATGAAATGGAACTGAAGAACACGAAGGGGAAGAACTGAACTAAGGAGAAACGGATCTGAGGAGAAGAACTGAAGCGAAGAAAAGAGGAAAAGGGGCAAAGTGAAGAGAAGAACTTAGGAGAAGACCTGAGCAGAAGACCTGAACAGAAGGGAAGAACTGAAGAAATGAACAGCAGAGGAAAAGGACTGAACTGAAGAGAAAGGAGTGAAACTGCAGAGAAAAAAGCAGTAGACATGAACAGCAGACAGAAACTGAAAGCATGAGTTAAAAACCAAAACTAAAAAATATAAACTGTGACACAAACTAAAGAGAAACGAAGGACCAGGAGAAATGACAAACGAACTGAAACGAAGGGGACGAAAGCTCCACAACAGAGAACATAAGGAACACAGGAGGAAGAAAAGAAAAAAAAACAACAAAAAACATGAAGCAGGCCAAAGGACAAGAAATAACGGGACAAGAAAATAGAAACCTCATGAACAGGAAACAAATGACAGAAGTACAAGTCAAAGGACCCAAGGCATAAAACATGGAGGCTGAAGAAACGCAGGGAACATATAACACACATGGACTGCAATAAACACACACTGACTAAAAAATACACACACACTCTGAAAACTACACACAACGAGAAATACACACTCTGACAAATACACACTCTGACAGACAGAGACAGGGAGGAACAGATAAAACCGGCAGAACAAACAAACTAACCCGTGGACAGGCAGATCAGAACTAAGGAACCCACTGAAACCATGAGACACATGAAGGAACAGACACCAGAGAAGAACCCAGACCCACGGAGGCCCAGGTCCACACATGGTATAGGACGCTGGAAACACGAGGCAGGAAACAAACGAGGGACAGAGACGCCCTGGGAGAATAAACCGGGGTGTGCACCCGACGGCTCCAGGACCTCCTGAACCAACCGGCACGGAGGAGACCGAGCCGCCGAGGACAAGGGCGGAGACAAAGGTAAGTCTCGGAAAAGCCGGATAAGGAACTAGGAAGTGCAGAGCGACGGCACAGAGGAGAACTAAGAAAAAGATGAACGAAACCAGAGATAAAAAACTCAAACGCAGAGAAACGAAAAAAAAAATGGGTCCCTTCAGTACCGGCTGAGTCCAGGTGGGCCGGTCCATTCTGTCACCAGGGTGGAAATGAGAGGACTCAAGTGCACGGCACTGAAGGGAAAAAACACCAGTCTGTTAAACCGAAACCAAAACTAAACAACAGAAAACACAGAACCTGGGTGGTGGTCAGAGTCCGCAGCAGATGAAACAGAATGTCCAGGTTATGGTGAGGGTGGAGTAGAGGAATGGACCAGAGGAACGGACCAGAGGAACGGACCAGAGGGACGGACCAAGGAACGGACCAGAGGAACGGAGAGGAACGGACCAGAGGAATGGACCAGAGGAACGGACCAGAGGAATGGATCAGAGGAATGGACCAAGGAACGGATCAGAGGAACGGACCAGAGGAACGGACCAGAGGAATGGACCAGAGGAACGGACCAGAGGAACGGACCAGAGGAACGGATCAGAGGAATGGACCAGAGGAACGGACCAGAGGAACGGACCAGAGGGACGGACCAAGGAACGGACCAGAGGAACGGAGAGGAACGGACCAGAGGAATGGACCAGAGGAACGGACCAGGGGAACGGATCAGAGGAATGGACCAGAGGAACGGACCAGAGGAATGGATCAGAGGAATGGACCAAGGAACGGATCAGAGGAACGGACCAGAGGAACGGACCAGAGGAACGGACCAGAGGAACGGACCAGAGGAACGGACCAGAGGGACGGACCAAGGAACGGACCAGAGGAACGGAGAGGAACGGACCAGAGGAATGGACCAGAGGAACGGACCAGAGGAACGGATCAGAGGAATGGACCAGAGGAACGGACCAGAGGAATGGACCAGAGGAACGGACCAGGGGAACGGATCAGAGGAATGGACCAGAGGAACGGACCAGAGGAACGGATCAGAGGAATGGACCAGAGGAACGGACCAGAGGAACGGACCAGAGGAACGGACCAGAGGGACGGACCAAGGAACAGACCAGAGGAACGGAGAGGAACGGACCAGAGGAACGGACCAGAGGAATGGACCAGAGGAACGGACCAGGGGAACGGATCAGAGGAATGGACCAGAGGAACGGACCAGAGGAACGGATCAGAGGAATGGACCAGAGGAATGGACCAGAGGAACGGACCAGAGGAACGGATCAGAGGAATGGACCAGAGGAACGGACCAGAGGAACGGACCAGAGGAACGGACCAGAGGAACGGACCAGAGGAACGGACCAGAGGAACGGACCAGAGGAACGGAGAGGAATGGACCAGAGGAACGGACCAGAGGAACGGACCAGAGGAACGGACCAGAGGAACGGACCAGAGGAATGGACCAGAGGAACGGAGAGGAACGGACCAGAGGAACGGACCAGAGGAACGGACCAGAGGAACGGACCAGAGGAACGGAGAGGAATGGACCAGAGGAACGGAGAAGAATGGACCAGAGGAACGGAGAGGAATGGACCAGAGGAACGGACCAGAGGAACGGACCAGAGGAATGGACCAGAGTAACGGAGAGGAATGGACCAGAGGAATGGACCAGAGGAACGGACCAGAGAAACGGATCAGAGGAATGGACCAGAGGAACGGACCAGAGTAACGGAGAGGAACGGACCAGAGGAATGGACCAGAGGAACGGACCAGAGGAACGGAGAGGAACGGACCAGAGGAACGGACCAGAGGAACGGACCAGAGGAACGGATCAGAGGAACGGACCAGAGGAACGGACCAGAGGAATGGACCAGAGGAATGGACCAGAGGAACGGACCAGAGGAATGGAGAGGAATGGACCAGAGGAACGGACCAGAGGAACGGACCAGAGGAACGGACCAGAGGAACGGACCAGAGGAATGGACCAGAGGAACGGACCAGAGGAATGGACCAGAGGAATGGACCAGAGGAACGGACCACAGGAACAGACCAGAGGAACGGACCAGAGGAACGGACCAGAGGAACGGACCAGAGGAACGGACCAGAGGAACGGAGAGGAACGGACCAGAGGAACGGACCAGAGGAACGGACCAGAGGAACGGATCAGAGGAACGGACCAGAGGAACGGACCAGAGGAATGGACCAGAGGAATGGACCAGAGGAACGGACCAGAGGAATGGAGAGGAATGGACCAGAGGAACGGACCAGAGGAACGGACCAGAGGAACGGACCAGAGGAACGGACCAGAGGAACGGACCAGAGGAACGGATCAGAGGAACGGAGAGGAATGGACCAGAGGAACGGACCAGAGGAACGGACCAGAGGAACGGACCAGCGCTGCACAGCTGCAGCACCAAGCCTTCAATAGGCTGAGAGGGGATTGGCCGCAGCCGTGCAGCACCAGCAGGTGAGTCAGATCAGGGGTAAACGAGGAGATGATGTGGAGAGGGAGGAGCCGAGGGCCACACAGGCCCAGATCATGACACAAACCCACGTCCAACAAAGGCCAGAAGAGGAGCAGCCTCCCACTGGCAAACTTCAGATGTTCAGCAGAAATCTGATCTGCTCCACTACATCTATGATCTGACAGGTGGGTGATGGCCACACAACTGAGAAGTTTGCAACAGTGCTGTCTCCAGAAATCAACAACCCCATTTGCACCAGTACCTCCATCTGCTGTGTGAGGTAGAGGGTTTACGGTCGGTAACAGCTTTAGCCTCTGTCCAAAAACCTTTACAGTCATTTCTTCAGAGTCTTTTGCCCATAGAATCAGCCCTCATCGTTTGTTCATTATTACAAATGAATCTTAGTGCATATTTATGTTTAGCATTTGAAGTCTGTGTATGTTCATATATTGGCCCTTGTGGAGGTTTACCAGCTATAACCCAGGAGTGGGTTGCATCACGGGCTTCAGCATGGAATTTGGCCACGTAAGTGCTCCAACCAGGCCTTATTTTCCTTTTCTTTTAGATTTATAACACGGCTTATTTGCTTTCATCAGCATACTGATAATGTTACAATACATGGATGAAATATCTGTCCTGTGTTTAGGTTAGTGCAGTTAATGTCTTTACAGGTAAGTGTCTGTGGGTAGTGTAACACTGCTCATAATAGATCTGTTCTATTGTAATAACACATAAGGTCTTCTGTAGAGACAGCAGACCAGTCCAGATGTTTATTTCTTACATTAACGGGCTGCGCTGTTGCAGGTATGTGATCAAATCTGATAGACATGGATATGGGGATGTGATCAGCTGTTGACATTTCATATAGAATGTTCCTGTCGCCCAGAGCTGCAGGAGCATCAGCTGTAGTGATGCAGCGGTCCAGTGGTCCAGGCAGTGTGGCAGCCTTCACTTCTGTATGAGGAGCAGGACTTTACCAGACAGAGTTAAGTTATTATCTGTGCAAAAATGAACCATATGCTTAGCAAAGGCACATTTATTGTCTAAGAGATTTGCATTCATATCACCAATAACATCAACACTGGTAAACTTGTCATTTTGTATAAAAGAGCGAATAAAACCAAGCTTATCCAAATACAGTTCTTCATTTTGAACACATCCATTTAGAGCAGATACATTTAAAATCACAAATTCTCTGTTTTGCTGTGACAGGTGTATAGAAGTACACCCGTCTACATCGAGTCTAATGACCTTTACCACTGAGTCCAGCTCCTTATCCCACACAACAGCCACACCTCCTGGGACTCTTCCCTCTTTACACCCAGGCTAAAGTAGTAGGCTCCCCAGCCCCAAGGAGACCTTTAGTCCTTTAAGGTCCTGCCTAGCAAGAAACGTTTCATGTAGACACAAGATGTCACACTGCTCTAACAGCTGATCAACAACTTTCTGACGAGCTTTATCATCTGCGCTGTGGCTCAAGCACAGACCACGACAGTTGTATGATGGAACTCTAGTGTCCACATGGTTAGTCTGGATTCCCTTCAGCAACAGCCACACTCACTGCTCCAGTTAAAGTAGCAGCATTAGTGTCATCAATACGTTTCCACGGCTCATAACAGCGCCTTTCGACAGCCCCTCCGGCCACAGCTCAGGGTTAGACATGACATCTGCTTCCCTGCATTCAGCCGCTGCTTTGAATGACACCTGTCTGTCGTTTACTGTAGTAATGTTTGTGCAGGCCACGTCACGTCCGACTTTGTCTTTAAGATACATGCGCAGAGTTTCCACCTCAACACCTCTATACCAGGTGTAATACACATGTGTATTATACATGTGTATTATACTTGTATAATACACATGTGTATTACACATAATACCTGTACATGTATTATACATGTGTATTATACATGTATAATACACATGTATTATGTGTAATATACATGTGTATTATACATGTACAATACACATGTGTATTATACATGTATAATACACATGTATTATGTGTAATATACATGTGTATTATACATGTACAATACACATGTGTATTATACATGTATAATACACATGTATTATGTGTAATATACATGTGTATTATACATGTACAATACACATGTGTATTATACATGTATAATACATGTACAGGTATTATGTGTAATACACATGTGAATTATACATGTATGTTCCACGTGTCTTCACCTCAGACTGCTTCTGTTATTCCTTGAAAAGAACAGATGGTCAGAGGTAAATGAAAGTTGTGTATTATAAGTTGTTGTATTTTTTTTTTTTTTCATATTTCAGGTCAGAGCACCCGTGGACACATTTCCATGTTTCATCTCCAGTGTGTTTATCAGTTCATCCTTCTCCATCCTCATGTGTCGTCATGGAAACTGTGACTCTGCTGCCATCTGCTGGAACTATGACCCACGTGCCCTCAGACACTTTTCAGGGACTGTGTTTTGTGTTTTCTCTCTCTTTAACCCTGCATTAGTCCTCTGGGGTGTTTTGTCGCCCCAGTTTTGCTTCAGTGCTCATAATTTCTAGTTGTCAACTTGTTTCTTTTCTCCCTCCCAGGGTTAGGGTTAGGGTTACTCTTCTAACTCAGCCAGAGTGGATCTAGGGACGGAACCATATGAACATTTCATCTGATGGTTATTGTTGAGTCCAAACCTGTATGAGCCAAAGCAGCCTCAGAAAGCCTGCCACCTACAGGAGGACAGAGGCAGTGGCCTTCCCTCCTCTGTGCTCTGACTCCACCTGAGGAGCTGAATGGAGAACATCTGCTGAGTGGAGAACATCTGCTGAATGGAGAACATCTGCTGAGTGGAGAACATCTGCTGAGTGGAGAACATCTGCTGAGTGGAGAACATCTGCTGAATGGAGAACATCTGCTGAGTGGAGAACATCTGCTGAGTGGAGAACATCTGCTGAATGGAGAATATCTGCTGAGTGGAGAACATCTGCTGAATGGAGAATATCTGCTGAGTGGAGAACATCTGCTGAATGGAGAACATCTGCTGAATGGAGAACATCTGATGAATGGAGAACATCTGCTGAGTGGAGAACATCTGCTGAGTGGAGAACATCTGCTGAATGGAGAACATCTCCACATCTGCTGAGTGGAGAACATCTGCTGAGTGGAGAACATCTGCCGCAGACTGGAGGAGGAGGACACACAGTGTGATTGTGTTTGCAGACACAGAAGAAGAAAGCCCAGACTGTTCCACTGGAACAAACCATGACAGGATTGTGACAGAGTGAACTGCAGCATTTTGGCTGAAATCATGTTAATGAAGACCGTGTGTTTGACAGCTATGCACCTTAAAAAGGTGGTTGAGTAAAAACGGCACTTGTAGGCAGAGGATCAAAGCGGCAGGGGCTCAAGCCCCCTCGGCCCCCTGCTTCACACACACACACACACACACACACACACACACACACACATATATATACACTCTAGGGTGTCCAGGTGTCCCTCTTTGTGTTGGACTCCATAGTATTATGATCATAATGATCATAATGATCATTATGATCATTATGATCATTATGATCATTATGATCATTTTTTCCACGTCCCACAAGTTGAGACACTGTCCTTCATCTGATTGGCTGTTTGTGTCCACAGTGCAGGACAGTCGTCTTCCTCTAAACATGACTGTCATTTTGCAGTGGAGACAGCCGCTAACACCATTGGCTATGTTTGCTGTCAATCAACCAACAAAACGGGGTCAGGAGTCCATCAACCTGTCAGCGGCGTCCTCCTGACCCCGCCCACTGACGCACAGAAAACAAAGGCGGGAGCCTCAGACACAGACGTGTAAGTATCTGCAGAAATCACAGAAACTCTGAGCAAAGAAAAGAAGATGCAACTACAGAAGAGAATGGGAAAATGTTTGTACATGAGTGAAGGAGGTGGAGGATGACTGACAGGACATTGTGTGAACTCTGTTCTCCTTCTTTGTCCATCGCTCATGGAGGTGAAGCTGAGCTGAAACCACAGACTGTCTGGATGGGATGTTTGGTCACATTTCATCCACATTCACTTGAACTACACTCAAGGAAAAAAGAAATGGACCATTTTCATTTTCTCAATTTTTTCAGAAATATGACAGTTATTGCAAAATGTCAAACTCCAGTGAGTTCAGTTCTATTCTGAGTCCAAATGAAATGATTGTTTTCCTGGTTCTGGTTGGTTGATTTGGATTATCAGTCAGAACTGTATTTGTGTATTCACACCCATGTCTGCTCAGGAGTCAAACTCACAGATGAACTGGACCTCTGCTCAGTTGTGCACAATCATTCCCTATAAAAGACACAAAATGGAGCAGACACACATTTGTCCACAATGACACCACTACTGCAACCACAGACAGATGGGGCCATCGGCATGTTTCAGCTGGACGGAGCAGACGGGCCGTAGACAGGCTGTTTGGACTCCACCACTCTACCGTTGGACGCCTTGCTGAGCGTTACCACACCACCGGCTCCTCCAACCACCGCCCCAGATCTGGTTGACCGCCTGTTACAACCGCTGCACAGGACCGTGCCGATCGGCTGTCACATCTATGTGACAGGTTTGGGCCCGGTTTGGCCCCATCTGTCTGTGGTTGCAGTAGTGGTGTCATTGTGGACAAATGTGTGTCTGCTCCATTTTGTGTCTTTTATAGGGAATGGTTGTGCACAACTGAGCAGAGGTCCAGTTCATCTGTGAGTTTGACTCCTGAGCAGACATGGGTGTGAATACACAAATACAGTTCTGACTGATAATCCAAATCAACCAACCAGAACCAGGAAAACAATCATTTCATTTGGACTCAGAATAGAACTGAACTCATTGTAGTTTACAATTTTGCAATAACTGTCATATTTCTGAAAAAATCGAGAAAATGAAAATGGTGCGTTTCTGTTTTCCTTGAGTGTATTTATAAGTTTGGAGTTTGAACTGAGAGACTTGTGACAAAGTATGCTTTTGTTAAGTATGTGGATATTTATTTTTTGACAAAATTCCACAGGATTTTTACTTGATCTTATTCTATTTTTATTACTGTGTTAGAATGTTACATGTTTGACTGTTCTGTGTTTGGGTGCACAAAGGGTTTTGGTCCAAGTAATTTTATGTTGGTAGGAAGTGGAAACAGCTGTTGTAATGTTGTCAGTTCTGCCTTTTTGGTTTATTGTACATAGGTTTGTTTACTGTTGAGGGTTGAGAACATGTAGTCAAATAAATGTAAAAAAAAAAAAAAAAAAAAAGCTGATTTTCTCAAAGTATTTAATTACAATATTTGAAACTTGAAGTTTCTTTTGTGAGTTTTTACAAGAAGATTTTTTGTTTTGTTTTTATGAACAAAACAAGTTGTTGAAACTTGTGCACAAAAATAAATGCCCAGTGCAGAAATCTGCATACTGTGTGGAACCAAAACAAACTGTTGTTATTTATATTTCTAAGCTGGACAATAAGATGCACATTGTTTAAAAATCTAGACTTTGTTCCAGCATTAGTTACATGTCCCACACAAATACACTCCTGGTCCCACATGTGACTCATAAACACCTGGTCACTCTCATATACACATATATACGTATATTATACACACTGTAAACACATGTACATGTCACATCCATTTGAACTCCACAAAGCTCAGGCTACAAGAGTTTTCATCTGAAATAGTGTTAAAGACCAAATTCAACAATGAATAAAATTACTGAAATAAAATTCATTTACTCCAAAAGTAGCCTGGAAGGGATTTTGGAGTATGATTACTCCAAAAGTACACAGTAACAGTAGTTTATAGTATTTGTGTTAATATATGAAGTACTAATGCCAAAAATACTAGATTCATGAAATACTTATGGAAGAAAACAATTTTATTTCATTTCTGAATGTAGAATGTCAGATGTCATATGGAAGTGGATCTGTCTAAACCCAGTCAGGATATGAAAGTTGTTCTGATATTAAACTGTAAAACCGTTTCATATGAGTTGAGTTGTGCTGGAGCTAAGCTAAGCTAAGCTAACATTGAGGCTTTCCAAGCTAACACGGCGCCGTGTGTTCTACTGCTGTGGATGTGTTGACATATGACTGACATGGATTCAAGCAGTGGGACTGAAATTCAACACTATTAAATGGGTGCAGGGATTTGGATCCTGAAAACACAGCCCTTCTTAAATGTCCTCTTTTCTTAGTTCTGCTGAATGTTGTCCAGTGTTAAAGGTAAATGTTTGTACTGTGGACTGTCTTAGTAATCGTCTGTCCATTTGTGTTCAGGCTGGTTTTTGCTGGATTTTCTTCTGTGGACAGAACTGCTGCCTTCCCCTGGGACGCCGTCCTCAGGACAGACCAGGATGTTCATCTTTTCCATGGATGGAGGGAGGATCTGGATCAGTGGAACTGAAGGTTTGGGTCAGAGATTTGAATTTTCTACTGTTTTTCTTCTGAGATTTCAGAGGTTTGAATTGGGTCGAAAATATAAAAGTGAAACACTGGAAATGTTAGATGAGTAAGTGTACAGCTGAATGTCAGACACTGGGACACACTGAACTCATGAACATTGAAGGTGAACCTTAAACTGAAGAGGACAGTGTTCGCTCCATCAGCAGTGAGTTGTCCAACTGAGACATGTGGACATGCACTGAGGACACATTCACACAGGAAACAGCTGTCAGCTCCACTTTACTGCAAATGCTCATTTTCCTGCATATGTGTAGTGTTCAACCAGTGTTGGAGCGTCTGTAGGACGAGCAGAGGGACAGTTTTGGGATTCATCCAGTATTGTTCCAGTCCATTTCCACACTGTTTACTTCAGCTGAACCTCCTCAGACCCAGGACATGTCAGCAAAGTACAAGCTTTGGCTTTTTATTCAATCAGTGCCGATACTGGAAACATCAGGATGCACCCACCAGGAAACCAGAGGAACACAACTGAGGACAGATTTGATCAAATGTAGGAATGGGATGAATTTATGAAAGAACTAGTCATTTTGGTGACCTTTGACCTACAACATGACCTTTGACCTACGACATGACCATTGACCTACAACATGACATTTGACCTCAAACATGACCTTTGACCTTAGACTGTTCCTAGTCCACAGTTCCCTTCTGATACAGTCTGGCACAGACAGGATCATGAACTGTCCCATCATGAACAGATGTATTCACTGAACTGGACAGAAGACAGGAGGAGCTGAAAGAGCAGATGTACAGGGTGTGTGTGTGTGTGTGTGTGGGGGTGTGCTCCACAGGAGTGCTTAGAACATCTTGTAGCATCAGAAAATCAGGGCTAATGTGATATTTGATATTAAGCGCCCCCCCCCCCCCCCATTTTAATTTTCTGTATTTGATTGAATTTTTATTGAATTTCTTTTATTGTATATTTATCATTAAACTCAAAAGAAAACTGATTTTTGAAATGTATCTGATTTGACATGATTATATTTTCTGTTTTACACTGATTTGACTTTAATTTCAGAGATTAATTTCATTGTATATTTAGAATTTATTTAATTTGGTTTTATTTAATCACATTTTAGATAAATTTTTGTATTTTATTTTATTTTATTTTTACTTCAGTTTTTTTTTATTTTAATTGGTATCATTTCACGTTGTTTTTATTTTATTTATTTATTTGTTTTCTTGTATGACTGTACTTAATTTAGTTTGATTGTCTTTTCTTGTATAAGGTTCCGGTTAGAGGAGGAGGGACATGTTGGGTTTAGGCTGGGGTTAAGGGTTAGGGTTAGGAACAGGGTCAGGGTTAGGAACAGGGTTAGGAACTGGGTCAGAGTTAGGAACAGGGTCAAGGTTAGGAACAGGGTCAGGGTTAGGAACAGGGTCAGGGTTAGGAACAGGGTCAAGGTTAGGAACAGGGTCAGGGTTAGGAACAGGGTCAGGGTAAGGAACAGGGTTAGGAACAGGGTCAGGGTTAGGAACAGGGTCAGGGTTAGGAACAGGGTTAGGAACAGGGTCAGGGTTAGGAACAGCGTCAGGGTTAGGAACAGCGTCAGGGTTAGGAACAGGGTAAGGAACAGGGTTAGGGTTAGGAACAGGGTCAGGGTTAGGAACAGGGTTAGGAACAGGGTCAGGGTTAGGAACAGCGTCAGGGTTAGGAACAGGGTAAGGAACAGGGTTAGGGTTAGGAACAGGGTCAGGGTTAGGAACAGGGTTAGGAACAGGGTCAGGGTTAGGAACAGGGTTAGGAACAGGGTTAGGGTTAGGAACAGGGTCAGGGTTAGGAACAGGGTTAGGAACAGGGTCAGGGTTAGGAACAGGGTCAGGGTTAGGAACAGGGTTAGGGTTAGGAACAGGGTCAGGGTTAGGAACAGGGTCAAGGTTAGGAACAGGGTCAGGGTTAGGAACAGGGTCAGGGTTAGGAACAGGGTCAGGGTTAGGAACAGGGTCAGAGTTAGGAACAGCGTCAGGGTTAGGAACAGGGTCAGGGTTAGGAACAGGGTCAGAGTTAGGAACAGCGTCAGGGTTAGGAACAGGGTCAGGGTTAGGAACAGGGTCAGGGTTAGGAACAGGGTTAGGAAAAGGGTCAGGGTTAGGAACAGGGTCAGAGTTAGGAACAGCGTCAGGGTTAGGAACAGGGTCAAGGTTAGGAACAGGGTCAGAGTTAGGAACAGGGTCAGGGTGAGGAACAGGGTTAGGAACAGGGTCAGGGTTAGGAAAAGGGTCAAGGTTAGGAACAGGGTCAGAGTTAGGAACAGGGTCAGGGTTAGGAACAGGGTCAGGGTTTGGAACAGGGTAAAGGTTAGGAACAGGGTCAGGGTTAGGAACAGGGTCAGGGTTAGGAACAGGGTTAGGAACAGCGTCAGGGTTAGGAACAGGGTCAAGGTTAGGAACAGGGTCAAGGTTAGGAACAGGGTCAGGGTTAGGAACAGGGTTAGGGTTAGGAAAAGCGTCAGGGTTAGGAACAGGGTCAGGGTAAGGAACAGGGTTAGGGTTAGGAACAGGGTCAGAGTAAGGAACAGCGTCAGGGTTAGGAACAGGGTCAGGGTAAGGAACAGGGTCAGGGTTAGGAACAGCGTCAGGGTTAGGAACAGGGTCAGGGTTAGGAACCGGGTCAGGGTTAGGAACAGGGTTAGGAACAGGGTAAGGGTTAGGAACAGGGTCAGGGTTAGGAACAACGTCAGGGTTAGGAACCGGGTCAGGGTTAGGAACAGGGTTAGGGTTAGGAACAGGGTCAGGGTTAGGAAAAGCGTCAGGGTTAGGAACAGGGTTAGGGTTAGGAACAGGGTCAGGGTTAGGAACAGCGTCAGGGTTAGGAACAGGGTTAGGAACAGGGTTAGGAACAGGGTCAGAGTTAGGAACAGCGTCAGGGTTAGGAATAGGGTCAGGGTTAGGAACAGGGTTAGGAACAGGGTCAGGGTTAGGAAGAGCGTCAGGGTTAGGAATAGGGTCAGGGTTAGGAACAGGGTTAGGGTTAGGAACAGGGTCAGGGTTAGGAACAGCGTCAGGGTTAGGAATAGGGTCAGGGTTAGGAACAGCGTCAGGGTTAGGAACAGGGTAAGGAACAGGGTCAGATTTAGGAACAGGGTCAGGGTTAGGAACAGGGTTAGGAAAAGGGTCAGAGTTAGGAACAGGGTTAGGAACAGGGTTAGGAACAGGGTCAGAGTTAGGAACAGGGTCAGAGTTAGGAACAGGGTTAGGAACAGGGTCAGGCTTAGGAACAGGGTCAGGGTTAGGAACAGGGTTAGGAACAGGGTCAGAGTTAGGAACAGGGTCAGGGTTAGGAACAGGGTCAGGGTTAGGAACAGGGTCAGAGTTAGGAAGAGGGTCAGGGTTAGGAACGGGGTCAGGGTTAGGAACAGGGTCAGGGTTAGGAACAGGGTTAGGAAAAGGGTCAGGGTTAGGAACAGGGTTAGGAACAGGGTCAGGGTTAGGAAGAGCGTCAGGGTTAGGAATAGGGTCAGGGTTAGGAACAGGGTTAGGGTTAGGAACAGGGTCAGGGTTAGGAACAGCGTCAGGGTTAGGAATAGGGTCAGGGTTAGGAACAGCGTCAGGGTTAGGAACAGGGTAAGGAACAGGGTCAGATTTAGGAACAGGGTTAGGAACAGGGTCAGAGTTAGGAACAGGGTCAGAGTTAGGAACAGGGTTAGGAACAGGGTCAGGCTTAGGAACAGGGTCAGGGTTAGGAACAGGGTTAGGAACAGGGTCAGAGTTAGGAACAGGGTCAGGGTTAGGAACAGGGTCAGGGTTAGGAACAGGGTCAGAGTTAGGAAGAGGGTCAGGGTTAGGAACGGGGTCAGGGTTAGGAACAGGGTCAGGGTTAGGAACAGGGTTAGGAAAAGGGTCAGGGTTAGGAACAGGGTCAGGGTTAGGAACCGGGTTAGGAACAGGGTTAGGAACAGGGTAAGGGTTAGGATCAGGGTTAGGAACAGGGTTAGGAACAGGGTCAGGGTTAGGAACAGGGTAAGGGTCAGGAAAAGGTTAGGAACAGGGTTAGGAAAAGGGTCAGGGTTAGGAACAGGGTCAGGGTTAGGAACAGGGTTAGGAACAGGGTCAGGGTTAGGAACAGCATCAGGGTTAGGAACAGGGTCAGGGTTAGGAACAGGGTTAGGGTTAGGAACAGGGTCAGAGTTAGGAACAGGGTTAGGGTTAGGAAAGGGGTCAGGGTTAGGAACAGGGTCAGGGTTAGGAACAGGGTAAGGGTTAGGAACAGGGTTAGGGTTAGGAACAGGGTCAGGGTTAGGAAAGGTTAGGGTTAGGAACAGGGTCAGGGTTAGGAACAGGGTCAGGGTTAGGAACAGGGTAAGGGTTAGGATCAGGGTTAGGGTTAGGAACAGGGTCAGGGTTAGGAACAGGGTCAGGGTTAGGAAAAGGGTTAGGGTTAGGAACAGGGTCAGGGTTAGGAACAGGGTCAGGGTTAGGAACAGGGTCAGGGTTAGGAACAGGGTCAGAGTTAGGAACAGGGTTAGGGTTAGGAATAGGGTCAGGGTTAGGAACAGGGTCAGGGTTAGGAACAGGGTTAGGGTTAGGAACAGGGTTAGGGTTAGGAACAGGGTCAGGGTTAGGAACAGGGTCAGGGTTAGGAACAGCGTCAGGGTTAGGAACAGGGTCAGAGTTAGGAACAGGGTTAGGGTAAGGAACAGGGTCAGGGTTAGGAACAGGGTCAGGGTTAGGAACAGGGTCAGAGTTAGGAACAGGGTCAGGGTTAGGAACAGGGTCAGGGTTAGGAACAGGGTCAGGGTTAGGAACAGGGTTAGGAACAGGGTCAGGGTTAGGAACAGATTAAGGGTTAGGAACAGGGTCAGGGTTAGGAAAAGGGGCAGGGTTAGGAACAGGGTGAGGGTTAGGAACAGGGTCAGAGTTAGGAACAGGGTCAGGGTTAGGAACAGGGTTAGGAACAGGGTCAGGGTTAGGAACAGGGTCAGGGTTAGGAACAGCGTCAGGGTTAGGAAAAGGGTCAGGGTTAGGAACAGGGTCAGGGTTAGGAACAGGGTCAGGGTTAGGAAAAGGTTAGGAAAAGGGTCAGGGTTAGGAACAGCGTCAGGGTTAGGAACAGGGTCAGGGTTAGGAACAGGGTTAGGGTTAGGAACAGGGTCAGAGTTAGGAACAGGGTCAGGGTTAGGAACAGGGTTAGGAACAGGGTCAGGGTTAGGAACAGATTAAGGGTTAGGAACAGGGTCAGGGTTAGGAAAAGGGGCAGGGTTAGGAACAGGGTCAGGGTTAGGAACAGGGTCAGGGTTAGGAACAGGGTCAGAGTTAGGAACAGGGTCAGGGTAAGGAACAGGGTTAGGAACAGGGTCAGGGTTAGGAACAGGGTCAGGGTTAGGAACAGGGTCAAGGTTAAGAACAGGGTCAGAGTTAGGAACAGGGTCAGGGTTAGGAACAGCGTCAAGGTTAGGAACAGCGTCAAGGTTAGGAACAGGGTCAGGGTTAGGAACAGCGTCAGGGTTAGGAACAGGGTCAGGGTTAGGAACAGGGTTAGGGTTAGGAACAGGGTCAGGGTTAGGAACAGGGTCAGGGTTAGGAACAGCGTCAGGGTTAGAAACAGGTTCAGGGTTAGGAACCGGGTCAGGGTTAGGAACAGGGTTAGGAAAAGGGTTAGGAACAGGGTTAGGAACAGGGTCAGGGTTAGGAACAGGGTCAGGGTTAGGAACAACGTCAGGGTTAGGAACCGGGTCAGGGTTAGGAACAGGGTTAGGGTTAGGAACAGGGTCAGGGTTAGGAACAGCGTCAGGGTAAGGAACAGGGTTAGGGTTAGGAACAGGGTCAGGGTTAGGAACAGCGTCAGGGTTAGGAACAGGGTTAGGAACAGGGTTAGGAACAGGGTCAGAGTTAGGAACAGCGTCAGGGTTAGGAATAGGGTCAGGGTTAGGAACAGGGTTAGGGTTAGGAACAGGGTCAGGGTTAGGAACAGCGTCAGGGTTAGGAATAGGGTCAGGGTTAGGAATGGGGTCAGGGTTAGGAACAGGGTTAGGGTTAGGAACAGGGTCAGGGTTAGGAACAGCGTCAGGGTTAGGAACAGGGTCAGAGTTAGGAACAGGGTCAGGGTAAGGAACAGGGTTAGGAACAGGGTCAGGGTTAGGAACAGGGTTAGGGTTAGGAACAGGGTCAGAGTTAGGAACAGCGTCAGGGTTAGGAACCGGGTCAGGGTTAGGAAGAGGGTTAGGAACAGGGTTAGGAACAGGGTCAGGGTTAGGAACAGGGTCAGAGTTAGGAACACGGTCAGAGTTAGGAACAGGGTTAGGAACAGGGTCAGGGTTAGGAACAGGGTCAGGGTTAGGAACAGGGTCAGGGTTAGGAACAGGGTCAGGGTTAGAAACAGGGTCAGGGTTAGGAACAGGGTTAGGAAAAGGGTCAGGGTTAGGAACAGGGTTAGGGTTAGGAACAGGGTCAGGGTTAGGAACAGCGTCAGGGTTAGGAACAGGGTTAGGAAAAGGGTCAGGGTTAGGAACAGGGTTAGGGTTAGGAACAGGGTCAGGGTTAGGAACAGCGTCAGGGTTAGGAACAGGGTTAGGAAAAGGGTCAGGGTTAGGAACAGGGTCAGGGTTAGGAACAGGGTAAGAGTTAGGAACAGGGTCAGGGTTAGGAACAGGGTCAGAGTTAGGAACATGGTCAGGGTTAGGAACAGGGTCAGAGTTAGGAACAGGGTCAGGGTCAGGAACAGGGTCAGGGTTAGGAACAGGGTCAGGGTTAGGAACAGGGTCAGGGTTAGGAACAGGGTCAGAGTTAGGAACAGGGTTAGGGTTAGGAACAGGGTCAGGGTTAGGAAAAGGGTCAGGGTTAGGAACAGGGTCAGGGTTAGGAACAGGGTTAGGGTTAGGAACAGGGTTAGGGTTAGGAACAGGGTCAGGGTTAGGAACAGGGTCAGGGTTAGGAACAGGGTCAGGGTAAGGAACAGGGTTAGGAACAGGGTTAGGGTTAGGAACAGGGTCAGGGTTAGGAACAGGGTCAGGGTCAGGAACAGGGTTAGGGTTAGGAACAGGGTTAGGGTTAGGAACAGCGTCAGGGTTAGGAACAGAGTAAGGGTTAGGAACAGCGTCAGGGTTAGGAACAGGGTCAGGGTTAGGAACAGGGTCAGGGTTAGGAACAGCGTCAGGGTTAGGAACAGGGTCAGGGTTAGGAACAGGGTCAGGGTTAGGAAAAGGTTAGGAACAGGGTCAGGGTTAGGAACAGGGTCAGGGTTAGGAAAAGGTTAGGAACAGGGTCAGGGTTAGGAACAGGGTCAGGGTTAGGAAAAGGTTAGGAACAGCGTCAGGGTTAGGAACAGGGTCAGGGTTAGGAACAGGGTCAGGGTTAGGAACAGCGTCAGGGTTAGGAACAGGGTCAGGGTTAGGAAAAGGGTCAGGGTTAGGAACAGGGTTAGGAACAGGGTCAGGGTTAGGAACAGGGTCAGAGTTAGGAACAGGGTCAGGGTTAGGAACAGGGTCAGAGTTAGGAACAGGGTCAGGGTTAGAAACAGGGTTAGGAACAGGGTCAGGGTTAGGAACAGGGTCAGGGTTAGGAACAGGGTCAGAGTTAGGAACAGGGTCAGGGTTAGGAACAGCGTCAGGGTTAGGAACCGGGTCAGGGTTAGGAACAGGGTTAGGAACAGGGTTAGGAACAGGGTCAAGGTTAGGAACAGGGTCAGGGTTAGGAACAGGGTTAGGAAAAGGGTCAGGATTAGGAAAAGGGTCAGAGTTAGGAACAGGGTCAGGGTAAGGAACAGGGTTAGGAACAGGGTCAAGGTTAGGAACAGGGTCAGGGTTAGGAACAGGGTTAGGAAAAGGGTCAGGATTAGGAACAGGGTCAGAGTTAGGAACAGGGTCAGGGTTAGGAACAGGGTTAGGAACAGGGTCAGGGTTAGGAACAGGGTCAGAGTTAGGAACAGGGTCAGGGTTAGGAAAAGGGTCAGAGTTAGGAACAGGGTCAGGGTTAGAAACAGGGTTAGGAACAGGGTCAGGGTTAGGAACAGGGTCAGGGTTAGGAACAGGGTCAGAGTTAGGAACAGGGTCAGGGTTAGGAACAGCGTCAGGGTTAGGAACCGGGTCAGGGTTAGGAACAGGGTTAGGAACAGGGTTAGGAACAGGGTCAAGGTTAGGAACAGGGTCAGGGTTAGGAACAGGGTTAGGAAAAGGGTCAGGATTAGGAAAAGGGTCAGAGTTAGGAACAGGGTAAGGGTAAGGAACAGGGTTAGGAACAGGGTCAAGGTTAGGAACAGGGTCAGGGTTAGGAACAGGGTTAGGAAAAGGGTCAGGATTAGGAACAGGGTCAGAGTTAGGAACAGGGTCAGGGTTAGGAACAGGGTTAGGAACAGGGTCAGGGTTAGGAAAAGGGTCAGGGTTAGGAACAGCGTCAAGGTTAGGAACAGGGTCAGAGTTAGGAACAGGGTCAGGGTTAGGAACAGCGTCAGGGTTAGGAACCGGGTCAGGGTTAGGAACAGGGTTAGGAACAGGGTTAGGAACAGGGTCAAGGTTAGGAACAGGGTCAGGGTTAGGAACAGGGTTAGGAAAAGGGTCAGGATTAGGAAAAGGGTCAGAGTTAGGAACAGGGTCAGGGTAAGGAACAGGGTTAGGAACAGGGTCAAGGTTAGGAACAGGGTCAGGGTTAGGAACAGGGTTAGGAAAAGGGTCAGGATTAGGAACAGGGTCAGAGTTAGGAACAGGGTTAGGGTTAGGAACAGCGTCAGGGTTAGGAACAGGGTCAGGGTTAGGAACAGGGTTAGGGTTAGGAACAGGGTCAGAGTAAGGAACAGCGTCAGGGTTAGGAACAGGGTCAGGGTTAGGAACAGGGTTAGGAACAGGGTCAGGGTTAGGAACCGGGTCAGGGTTAGGAACAGGGTTAGGAACAGGGTTAGGAACAGGGTCAGGGTTAGGAACAGGGTCAGGGTTAGGAAAAGGGTCAGGGTTAGGAACAGCGTCAGGGTTAGGAACAGGGTTAGGAAAAGGGTTAGGAACAGGGTCAGGGTTAGGAACAGGATTACGGTTAGGAACAGCGTCAGGGTTAGGAACAGGGTTAGGAAAAGGGTAAGGAACAGGGTCAGGGTTAGGAACAGGGTCAGGGTTAGGAATAGGGTCAGGGTTAGGAACAGGGTTAGGGTTAGGAACAGGGTCAGGGTTAGGAACAGCGTCAGGGTTAAGAATAGGGTCAGGGTTAGGAACAGGGTTAGGAACAGGGTCAGGGTTAGGAACAGCGTCAGGGTTAGGAATAGGGTCAGGGTTAGGAACAGGGTTAGGGTTAGGAACAGGGTCAGGGTTAGGAACAGCGTCAGGGTTAGGAATAGGGTCAGGGTTAGGAACAGCGTCAGGGTTAGGAATAGGGTCAGAGTTAGGAACAGGGTCAGGGTTAGGAACAGGGTTAGGGTTAGGAACAGGGTCAGGGTTAGGAACAGCGTCAGGGTTAGGAATAGGGTCAGGGTTAGGAACAGGGTCAGAGTTAGGAACAGGGTCAGGGTTAGGAACAGGGTTAGGAACAGGGTCAGGGTTAGGAACAGGGTCAGAGTTAGGAACAGGGTCAGGGTTAGGAACAGGGTAAGGAACAGGGTCAGATTTAGGAACAGGGTCAGGGTTAGGAACAGGGTTAGGAACAGGGTCAGGGTTAGGAACAGGGTTAGGAACAGGGTTAGGAACAGGGTCAGGGTTAGGAACAGGGTTAGGAACAGGGTCAGGGTTAGGAACAGGGTTAGGAACAGGGTCAGGGTTAGGAACAGGGTCAGAGTTGGGAACATGGTCAGGGTTAGGAACAGGGTTAGGAACAGGGTCAGGGTTAGGAACAGGGTCAGGGTTAGGAACAGGGTTAGGAACAGGGTCAGGGTTAGGAACAGCGTCAGGGTTAGGAACAGCGTCAGGGT
>NW_021941463.1:518966-538530 GCF_902148855.1 Sphaeramia orbicularis | reverse complement strand
GCTAATGGATCAAACAAGTGAAAGGACCCATTAGAATGAACTAATCATATTCTTTAAGCCTTCTGTCAGTGATGATCAGTGATCAATAGAGCAGGTTTACACAAGTGTTCCACAACCAATAATAGATACAAAGGTTATTGATCAGTCATGTGTGCTGCTCTTACCTCCTTCCAGTTTGGATCCTTCTGGAGTCCAATGGTTGACGCCAGGTCTGCGGAAGTGTAAGTACCACAATCAAACAAACATCACCTATTGAAATGCTCCTGTCTGATCAATAATGGTACCTTCTCTGTCCTTAGACTCCTGTGACATCCACTGGATCCGAACCCGCTCAGGCGAAGCTCAAACTGTCGGACGGGAACACGAAGGTGACGTATATGGCCGAGGACCAACAACACCCCCATCACCAGGACCGCTTTGGACTGGTACTACTCAGGTGTTGAGCTCGACGGTCCTGAGTGGGGCGCCGGTACTGGGAGGTGGAGTGGAGGACCAAGGCCGACATATCGGTGTCTTATTGGAGACATCCGCAGGAAAGGGAAGGGTCTGGATGTCTGTTCGGATGTCACCGATCAGTCCTGGAGGCTCCGCTGCTCCGCAGACTGTTACTTCCTTCTGCCACAACAACGTCACCACCTACCTGTCGTTGTCGTCGTCGTCGTCCGTCGAGTGGCGGTGTACGTGGACTGTCCCTGCCGGATCCGTGTCCTTCTACAGGGTGGTTCTCTGGTCAGCTGATCCACCTCCACACCTGCTACACCCCAGTGACTGCCCCAGTGCATGCTGGTTTGGGCTGTGGTCTGGTTCCTCAGTGTCTATTTGTGATCTGAAGGACGAAAGGGTATACCCTAACTGAAAAAGGTTAGGGTATGCTAACCTTAACCCTTACCTTAAAAGGGTAGGGTATGCTCAGTGGTGCAGAAAGGGTCCCCTGGGATCCCAAGCTATATATATATATAGCATGCAACCTGCACGCTCTCTCTCACTCTCTGACAGAGACAGACAGGTGGGGGAGGGGCAATTTGGACTCAGGGGGGTCCCTTCAGAGAATTTGAGACAGCTATTTGGTTACTGCAACTTCTCACTTCCGCTGTGCAGTGAACTTATTCTTAGACTGTTTGTGTCAAGTCTGTTGGCCTTTGGGGCCCCTGCTGGCTTAGGGGCCCCAAGCAGCTGCCTGCCTGTGCTAATGGCAAGCTGCACCTCTGGTATGCTAACCTTACCCTTACCCTAAAAGGTTGGGTATGGCTAACTCTAACCCTACAAAGGTTTGCGTATGCTAGGTTAGCTGGTGTGTTTTGAACTGTAGATGTTCTATTGTGATGTAAATTTGCAGACAGGCCTGAATAAAGACTGCTTCCAGACTAACTGCACAGTTCCTTCAGTGGAATCAGTTCCATTATCATTGATTTGAACTAAATTATTCAAAAACATCTCCAAACATTGTCAATGACACGATTATGAAAAAAGGAAGGCAACATGTGCTTAACTTTGAAACGATGGAGGAATCCCATCACACTGGTGCCAAAGACCCTAACCCAACCCTACCCCTAAACCTAACCCAACCCTACCCCTAAAAACCTAACCCTACCCCTAACCCAACCCTACCCCTAAACCTAACCCAACCCTATCCGTAAACCTAACCCTACCCTACCCCTAACCCAACCCTACCCCTAAACCTAACCCTACCCCAAACCCAACCCTACCCCTAACCCTAACCCTACCCTACCCCTAACCCAACCCTACACCCTAACCCTACCCAAACCCTAACCCTAACCCCTAACCCCGAACCCTACCCTACCCCTAAACCTAACCCAACCCCTAAACCTAACCCAACCTACCCCTAAACCTAACCCTACCCCTAACCCACCCTACCCCTAAACCTAACCCTACCCTACCCCTACCCAACCCTACCCTAAACCTAACCCAACCCTATCCGTAAACCTAAACCCCTACCCTACCCCCTAACCCAACCTACCCCTAACCTAACCCTACCCCAAACCCAACCCTACCCCTAAACCTAACCCTACCCTACCCCTAACCACACCCTACCCCTAACCCAACCTACCCTAACCCTAACCTACCCTACCCCTAAACCTAACCACACCCCTAACCTAACCCAACCCTACCCCTGAAACCTACCCTACCCTACCCCTAACCCAACCCTACCCCTAAACCTAACCCTAACCCAACCCTACCCCTAACCTAACCCTACCCTACCCCTAACCTAACCCAACCCCTAAACCTAACCCTACCCTACCCCTAAACCTAACCCAGCCCTACCCCTAAACCTAACCTACCCTACCCTTAACCCCAACCCTACCCCTAAACCTAACCCAACCCTATCCGTAAACCTAACCCTACCCTACCCCTAACCCAACCCTACCCCTAAACCTAACCCTAACCCTACCCCCTATGTAATAAATACCAGGTTCAACTGTCCAACCCTTCACAGGTTCATGTGTCCAAACCATAGTCAGGTTTTAAACAGCAGCTGTCAGTGTTAAATTCAGGTATGGAAACTAAAACACAGGTCGTTCAGATTAAACCAAACCTTTATTGATTAACAGTCATTGGAACTAATGAACAACAGGAGGATGCTGACATAAACACTGGACTGGTATTAGTGTCCATGTTCTTCATCTTCATCCAAAAATCTGAACTCCAGTGGTGATTCAGTCTAAGGGCACTTTAGCACAGGTCCAACAGGTTTAGCACAGGTAAAACAAGTCCACCAAGTCCAAACACAGGTCATCAGGTCTGATCAGGTGCTGATTTGGCTTCATACGTCATACTCTGGTCTTAAGGTCAAGGTCAGGTCCACCCTGTGCTTTAGGGTCAGGGTCAGGGTCATGGTGGTCCAGTCTGTTGGTTTCAGGGTCATGGTGGTCCAGCCTGTTGGTTCAGGTCTGGTGTAGACCCACCAGCTCCCAGCTCTTGGTCCACAGCTGGGTCTGTAGGTCCTGGTCGTAGGACAGCTCAGAGGACTGGGTCTTCTGTCCGTTGTACAGGTAAACTCCACCCACCGCCTCCAGGTCCGAGGCCACAGCGGCGTAGACCGACACCGAGCGCCTTCAGCCGTAGTCCTGAACAGGAGAACCGTTACTGAAAGAACGGGAACCAAAGGAACGTATGGCAGAACCGGACCCTTACCCTGAACAGAACTTTGGACCCTTACCCTGAACAGAACCGGACCCTTACCCTGAACAGGACTTGGCCACCGGCTTCTTCAGAACCTGCGCCAGCGTCCACAGGTTGTCGTACAGGGCTGTGTCCACCATGCCTGGTTCCACGGCGTTGGCCGTCACCGCAAAACCACCGGCCCGTCAGCAGCTCCTGGAGCCGGTAGCTGAACAGGACCAGGGCCAGTTTACTCTGAGAGTAGGCCCATGGGAACTGTAGCAGGTCCTAAAACAAGACCAGAACCAGAACCAGTTTACTCTGAAGTAGGCCCCATGGGAACTGTAGCAGGTCCAGAGGTTGACATGTTTGTTGACATGTTTGTTTGTTTGTCAATATGTTTGTTAACATGTTTGTTGACGTGTTTGTTGACATATTTGTTGCTGTGTTTGTTTGTTGCGGTGTTTGTTTGTTAGTTGCTGTGTTTGTTAGTTGCTGTGTTGTTTGTTGCCGTGTTTGTTGATGTGTTTGTTTGTTTGCTGACGTGCTTGTTGACATGTTTTGTTGACATGTTCGTTGACATGTTTATTGACGTGTTTGTTGATGTTTGTTGCCATGTTTGTTTGTTTGTTGCCGTGTTTGTTTGTTAGTTGTCATGTTTGTTTGTTTGTTGCTGTGTTTGTTGACATGTTTGTTGATGTGTTTGTTGGTTGCCATGTTTGTTTGTTGCCGTGTTAGTTGCCATGTTTGTTTTTTGCCGTGTTTGTTTGTTAGTTACCAATACTTGTTGTTTGTTGCTATGTTTGTTGACGTGTTTGTTTGTCCATGTTTGTTGCTGTGTTTGTTGACATGTTTGTTAATGCGTTGTTGCCGTGTTTGTTTGTTTGTTGCTGTGCAGTGGTGCAGGGTCCGTCCAGTGGTCTTACCATCAATTCAGGTTGTCCAGGTCCAGGGTTAGGGTTAGGGTCGGTCCAGTCTTAGGGTTCGGGTCTTACCGTCGGTTCAGGTCGTCCAGGTGCACCTCTCCGGCGTAGTGCGTGGCTGACGACATGTTGACAACGCGTGCGCAGCGTCCCTGTCGTCCAGACGTCTTCAGCAGGTCCAACAGCAGGTTGGTCAACAGGAAGTGTCCCAGGTAGTTCAGACACAAGTGGAACTCTAAACCGTCCTCCGTCTGTCGCTCAGGAACCAGCATGGTCCCAGCTACAGGGAGGGGACAACAGGAAGTGTAAGACATTTGTGGGCGGAGTCTGTGGACAGAAGACTGTGGGACAGAAGACTGTGGACAGAGGACGGTGGGACAGAAGACTGTGGACAGAAGACTATGAACAGAGGACTGTGGACAGACTGTGGACAGAAGACTGTGAACAGAGGACTGTGGACAGACTGAGGACAGAGGACTGTGAACAGAGGACTGTGAACAGTGGACAGAGGACTGTGGACAGACTGTGGACAGAAGACTGTGGACAGAGGACTGTGGACAGAAGACTGTGGACAGAGGACTGTGGACAGAAGACTGTGGACAGAGGACTGGACCGAGGACTGTGGACAGAGGACTGTGGACAGAGGACTGTGGACAGAGACTGTGGACAGACTGAGGACAGAGGACTGTGAACAGTGGACAGAGGACTGTGGACAGACTGTGGACAGAAGACTGTGGACAGAAGACTGTGGACAGAGACTGTGGACAGAAGACTGTGGACAGAAGACTAGTGGACAGAAGACTGTGGACAGAGGACTGTGGACAGAGAACTGTGGACAGACTGTTAACAGAAGACTGTGAACAGAGGACTGTGGACAGACTGAGGACAGAGGACTGTGGACAGAGGACTGTGGACAGACTGTGGACAGAAGACTGTGAACAGAGGACTGTGGACAGACTGAGGACAGAGGACTGTGGACAGAGGACTGTGGACAGAGGACTGTGGGACAGAAGACTGTGGACAGAAGACTGTGGACAGACTGGACAGAAGACTATGAACAGAGGACTGTGGACAGACTGGACAGAAGACTGTGAACAGAGGACTGTGGACAGACTGAGGAGAGAGGACTGTGGACAGAGGACTGTGGACAGAGGACAGTGGACAGAGGACAGTGGACAGACTGGACAGAGGACTGTGGCAGTGGACAGACGACTGTGGACAGAGGACTGTGGACAGAGGACTGTGGACAGAAGACTGGACAGAGGACTGGACAGAAGACTGGACAGAGGACTGGACAGAGGACTGTGGACAGAGGACTGTGGACAGAAGACTGTGAACAGACTGAGGACAGAGGACTGTGAACAGAGGACTGTGAACAGTGGACAGAGGACTGTGGACAGACTGTGGACAGAAGACTGTGTACAGAAGACTGTGGACAGTGGACTGTGGACAGACTGTGGACAGAGGACTGGACAGAGGACTGTGGACAGAGGGCTGTGGACAGAGGACTGTGGACTTGGACAGAGGGCTGTGGACAGAGGACCGTGGACAGACTGTGGACAGAAGACTGTGGACTGTGGACGAGGACTGTGGACAGTGGACAGAAGCTGGACAGACTGTGGACAGACTGTGGACAGTGGACAGAAGACTGGACAGACTGTGGACAGACTTGTGGACAGAAGACTGTGGACAGAGGACTGTGGACAGAAGACTGTGGACAGAGGACTGTGGACAGTGGACTGTGGACAGAAGACTGTGGACAGAGGACTGTGGACAGAGGACTGTGGACAGAAGACTGTGGACAGAGGACTGTGGACAGAAGACTGGACAGAGGACTGGACAGAAGACTGGACAGAAGACTGTGGACAGAGGACTGTGGACAGAGAACTGTGGACAGAGGACTGTGGACAGAAGACTGAACAGAGGACTGTGGACAGACTGAGGACAGAGGACTGTGGACAGAGGACTGTGAACAGTGGACAGAGGACTGTGGACAGACTGTGGACAGACTGTAGACAGAAGACTGTGGACAGAGGACTGTGGACAATGGACTGTGGACAGACTGTGGACAGAAGACTGGACAGAGGACTGGACAGAGGACTGTGGACAGAGGGCTGTGGACAGAGGACCGTGGACAGACTGTGGACAGAAGACTGTGGACTGTGGACGGAGGACTGTGGACAGTGGACAGAAGACTGTGGACAGAAGACTGGACAGACTGTGGACAGACTGTGGACAGTGGACAGAAGACTGGACAGACTGTGGACAGACTGTGGACAGTGGACAGAAGACTGGACAGACTGTGGACAGGACTCGTACCGTTGTTGACGAGCACATGCAGAGGAAGACCTCGACGTTTAAAGGAGTCTGCGAAGTTCGCACAGATTTGAGCGACGTCAGGTCTAAGAAGACGAACTCAGCTGTGGACAGAGACACTTAAATTCACCCTTAAAGATAGGGAAACCAGGAAATAATTAACCTGGTCTCAATCTTCTGGTTCTGGTCTTCTGGTCCTGGTCTCAGTCTTATGGTCCTGGTCTCGGTCTTCTGGTCCTGGTCTTCTGGTTCTGGTCCTGGTCTCAGTCTTATGGTCCTGGTCTTCTAGTTCTGATCCTGGTCTCAGTCTTATGGTCCTGGTCTTCTGGTTCTGGTCCTGGTCTCAGTCTTATGGTCCTTTTCTTCTGGTCCTGGTCTTAGTCTGGGCCAGAGGACATAAACATATGAACGGTCCACTCATTGGACAGACCTTGATGACATCATCATGGTCCACAGTCCACTCACTGGATGGACCTTGATGATGTCATCAAGGTCCACAGTCCTACAGGACATTTCTTCAATGTTTTTCTGCCCTTTGTCTTCTACTTCAGAAACCCTTAAGCTTCTTAAAGGCCCTTAAATTCAGCTGTGTGCACAGTTAAGAGGCTTTAGGAAGAACTGTGTCAGAAGACCTGGTCCGCCCCTAAACACAACCCAAAACCCAAGACCTGGTCTGTCTGAGCTGAAGGAACACTAGAACCTCTGTCTGCCCTAACCCCCTAAACCCCCATACACCCCTAACCCTAACCCTCTGACCCTTCCACCTCAGAACCTTCATCCACTTCATGCATCCTATCAATACATTTATCATATAGAACTGGGCTCACATGTGCTCACAGCTCTTCTGTGTCTGTGTTCATATTAAATCAGTCTCAGTGAATCCAAAGGAACTTTGTGTTGGTAAATGACAGTTGTTCAAATGGACAGGATTTCAGTTCTGTTCAACATGTTGATGCTCATATGAACTATGTTTTCAGCTCCAAAATGAACCATTTCAGCAAAATTAATGCTATATTTTCATGTCACAAATGGACAAGTTCTATTTGAACTGAACTGAGCTGAAAAACAAATCTTCTCTTCTTTTGGATTCCCCAGTTTTTCTTCCCAGATTCTCTCCTCCATATCACATGTTTTATTTGTACAGGTTCAATCTGGAGTATGGTGCTGATCCATCCTGCTTCTGTTCCACCAATACATACTGAAGAATGGCACACAGCACTGTTTACATCAACAGTTTTACAAGAAGAAGCATTTTTAGACACAAAGAACAATTCTAGATTGTTCTTTCCTCTTTAGTCTGATGCTAAAACTATCCAATAAATAATAGTGCTCCTAGTTTTTGCACAGGGATCATTAGTGTAAACGCTGACATGGCTGCAGAGCATCAGTATGATGGGATCCACAACAACCATGTCACATCCGTCCACTGACACATTTAGTGTTTTTGTGTCAGCTGGGATTGTTTTAGATCCACAATAGCAACATTTATGAAGAAGAGCACAATTAGCAATAGGAAGTCTAGAAGTTTATTCCTAATAAAGTACTGGGACTGACCAGAGCATCATGGGTAATGTCACGTCCGTCCACCAGCAAAAGTTTTCACATCCACGTGCTATTCCAAATCCAATATTTATGAAAATAGAGCTTCCACTGTCAGAGAATATCAGTAGTCTGTGCACAAATGGATTAGCATTATTTACACACACTTCTGTGACTGTAGGACAACTGTTCTGGACATAAATGGACACTCATTTGACCCCTAAGGACATTTTAGCAGGTCTCTCTCTCTCTCTCTAGATAGATAGATAGATAGATAGATAGATAGACTGTTCCATCCCTCACATGTCCATCAGCAGGTCTTCAGTCATGGTCAGATGGTCTCAGGTGGTCTTACCTTGTCCTTCTCCTCTGTCGTCATTCATCTTCTGGGCAGCGCTCAGACCTTCTTCTGTTTCATTCCCAGCTGAAGAACAGAGAGGATTAATGAAGAGACTGAAACAGACTGAAACACAGACTGAAACACACAAACACAGACTGAAACAGACAAACACAGACCAAAACAGACTGAAACACACTGAAACACAGACTGAAACAGACAAACACAGACTGAAACAGACTGAAACACAGACTGAAACACAGACTGAAACAGACTGAAACACAGACTGAAACAGACTGAAACACACAAACACAGACTGGAACAGACAAACACAGACCAAAACACACTGAAACAGACTGAAACAGACTGAAACACACTGAAACACAGACTGAAACAGACAAACACAGACTGAAACAGACTGAAACACAGAGTGAAACACACTGAAACAGACTGAAACACAGACTGAAACAGACTGAAACACAGACTGAAACAGACTGAAACACATTGAAACACAGACTGAAACACACTGAAACACAGACTGAAACACAGACTGAAACAGACAAACAGACTGAAACACAGACTGAAACACAGACTAAACAGACTAAAACACAGAGTGAAACACAGACTAAACAGACTGAAACACAGACTGAAACAGACTAAAACACAGACTGAAACACACTGAAACAGACTGAAACACAGACTGAAACACATTGAAACACAGACTGATACACAGACTAAAACACAGACTGAAACACAGACTAAAACACAGACTGAAACACAGACTAAAACACAGACTGAAACACAGACTAAACAGACTAAAACACAGAGTGAAACACAGACTAAACAGACTGAAACACAGACTGAAACAGACTAAAACACAGACTAAAACACAGACTAAAACACAGACTGAAACACAGACTGAAACAGACTAAAACACAGACTGAAACACAGACTAAAACAGACTAAAACAGACTGAAACACAGACTAAAACACAGACTGAAACACAGACTGAAACACAGACTAAACAGACTGAAACACAGACTGAAACAGACTAAAACACAGACTGAAACACAGACTAAGCAGACAAACACAGACTGAAACAAAGACTGAAACAGACTAAAACACAGACTGAAACACAGACTAAACAGACTGAAACACAGACTGAAACACAGACTGAAACACAGACTAAACAGACTGAAACACAGACTGAAACACAGACTGAAACAGACTAAAACACAGACTGAAACACAGACTAAAACACAGACTGAAACACAGACTAAACAGACTGAAACACAGACTGAAACAGACTAAAACACAGACTGAAACACAGACTAAACAGACTGAAACACAGACTGAAACACAGACTGAAACAGACTAAAACACAGACTAAACAGACTGAAACACAGACTGAAACACAGACTAAAACACAGACTGAAACACAGACTGAAACACAGACTAAACAGACTGAAACACAGACTGAAACACAGACTGAAACAGACTAAAACACAGACTGAAACACAGACTGAAACACAGACTGAAACACAGACTAAAACACAGACTGAAACACAGACTAAACAGACTGAAACACAGACTGAAACAGACTGAAACAGACTGAAACAGAGACTGAAACAGACAAACACAGACTGAAACACAGAGTGAAACACAGACTAAAACACAGAGTGAAACACAGACTAAACAGACTGAAACACAGACTGAAACAGACTGAAACAGACTAAAACACAGACTGAAACACAGACTAAAACACAGAGTGAAACAGACTAAAACACAGACTGAAACACAGAGTGAAACAGACTAAAACAGAGACTGAAACACAGACTAAACACAGACTGAAACACAGACTGAAACAGACTGAAACACAGACTGAAACAGACTAAAACACAGACTGAAACACAGACTAAACAGACTGAAACACAGACTGAAACAGACTAAAACACAGACTGAAACACAGACTAAACAGACTGAAACACAGACTGAAACAGACTAAAACACAGACTAAACAGACTGAAACACAGACTGAAACAGACTAAAACACAGACTGAAACACAGACTAAAACACAGACTGAAACACAGACTGAAACACAGACTGAAACACAGACTAAAACACAGACTGAAACACAGACTAAACAGACTGAAACACAGACTGAAGCAGACTAAAACACAGACTGAAACACAGACTGAAACACAGACTGAAACACAGACTAAACAGACTGAAACACAGACTGAAACAGACTAAAACACAGACTGAAACACAGACTAAACAGACTGAAACACAGACTGAAACACAGACTGAAACACAGACTGAAACAGACTAAAACACAGACTAAACAGACTGAAACACAGACTGAAACACAGACTAAAACACAGACTGAAACAGACTAAAACACAGACTGAAACACAGACTAAAACACAGACTAAAACACAGACTGAAACACAGACTAAACAGACTGAAACACAGACTAAAACACAGACTGAAACACAGACTGAAACACAGAGTAAAACACAGACTAAAACACAGACTAAACAGACTGAAACACAGACTGAAACACAGACTGAAACAGACTAAACAGACTGAAACACAGACTGAAACACAGACTGAAACAGACTAAAACACAGACTAAACAGACTGAAACACAGACTGAAACACAGACTAAACAGACTGAAACAGACTAAAACACAGACTGAAACACAGACTAAAACACAGACTGAAACACAGACTAAACAGACTGAAACACAGACTGAAACAGACTAAACAGACTGAAACAGACAAACACAGACTGAAACACAGACTGAAACACAGACTAAAACACAGACTGAAACACAGAGTGAAACACAGACTAAACAGACTAAAACACAGAGTGAAACACAAACTAAAACACAGACTGAAACACAGACTAAAACACAGACTGAAACACAGACTAAACAGACTGAAACACAGACTGAAACAGACTGAAACACCAGAGGAGAACCCACTGTAGAAGGTCATCTATCTGAAAATTAAGGTTCTAGACCAGGTCTGTCCAACCCGGGTCCTGCAGATCCACTATCCTGCAGGTTCTAGACCAGGTCTGTCAGACCCTGGTCCTGCAGATCCACTATCCTGTAGGTTTTCCATGTTTCCCTCTTCCAACACCTGATGGCTGTTCTCGGTCTTCTGCAGAGGTGAACGCACCGCTGACACCTGAACGCTTCGCTGACAGTTCACCTATAGTGCTGACTGATTGGAGCCTTGTGATTGGTCCATTCACCTATAGTGCTGCCTTGTGATTGGTGGGTGTCCTACCTATGATCACGTGCATGCCCAGGCGGACCAGCTGTTTGGCCGTCTCCAGACCCATCCCTCTGGTGCCGCCGGTCACAATGGCCACCCGTCCCCTTTGGTTTGGTAAGACTGGAGGAGACCGGGACCACATGGAGAAGACCGGGACCACGTCAGGACATGATGGAGGAGACCGGGACCACGTCAGGACATGATGGAGGAGACCGGGACCACATGGAGAAGACCGGGACCACGTCAGGACATGATGGAGGAGACCGGGACCACGTCAGGACATGATGGAGGTGTGGACGTCCACATTCATCAGAATCCAAACGATGAGATTACAGAGTGAAAACACCACAGTTAGTTTTCTACAGCGCATCAGACATTAGACTGCACCCGTTCCATTCAACTGACACCGTTCAGGGAAAACATGTAATATTCTGTAATTAAAACACGCATCCATGAATTAGACAGCACCCGTTCCATTTAACTGACACCGTTCATGTGTAATAAAACAGACAAACAGTCAGTGAAAAGTTAACGTTTACTTCCACACACTGGACAACAACAACAACAATAATAATAATAATAATAATATCATTAATAATAAACATGTTAATGTTATGTCCACATCCTAGAACCTGTGTCCACATCCTAGAACCTGTGTCCACGTCTTAGAACCTGTGTCCTAGAACCTGTGTCCACGTCTTAGAACTTGTGTCCTAGAACCTGTTTCCACATCTTAGAACCTGTGTCCTAGAACTTGTGTCTAATCTACTGAAACCACAACAGAATCTGAAGCTTTGGAACAGTTTTGGAAAAAAAAAATCCAACAAATCAAATAAAAACTCTAATAAATCAAATTATTTGATTTATTTTAACCCGTCCAGGGTTAGGGCTAGGGTTAGGCTAAGTTTAACCCTAACCCTATAGCGCCATCATTTATTGATTTTACACCCAAAGGTTTCACTAAATTGAATCTTTAGATTTTGTGATTCCCAGAAATGACAAAAACTTAAAGAACAAAATTGTTTTCAGTGGCCAGAGTTTATATTCAATGGGCATTAACCAAAAATAAGGGGGGGGGGCAACCAAAGCCAAATGGATGTAAAATGAATGAGACGAGCTTCAACAGTGACTGAATTCGTCTCCACAGATGGTTAGGGTTACAGTTTTGACAGTTTGCTTTGTGTTCTAGTTTTTGGATTTTTTTGTCCACTGATGGTTCAGGTACTTCTGAACCTTCAGCCACCAGGGGTTCAACACCTTTGTACCCCTGAAGACCTTGAGGACCCCCAGGCCTTCATCTGACACCCTGGACCTGTTCTCCAGCCTTCAGTCAAGGGACTGTCCCCCACCACAGGTCCCCTCCAAATCCTCCTCACAGTGTTCGGGTTCGTAGTAGCTCCGCAGGTTCTCGTACAGAAACACCTGCTGGTCTACCAGGACCGGGCTGATGCGGTTCCTCTTCCCACAGAGGACGGTCCCAGATGAGCTGAACAGTCTGTGGCAGGGGACGCTGGTGGCGGGAACGCACCAGTACTTCTGCAGGACCTTGGGCAGGGTGGGGAACAAAGCTGCGTGACTGGACCACCAAAGTAAAGGGTCTTCATTCAGACCCAGGACTCGTTGGGATTTGTAGTTGCTCAGTTCTTCTACAACTTGAGCATGTAGCTCCTCTTGGCTCTGGTCCGAGTCAGACTGGCAAAAAATGGCCGCCAAGGGATTGTCTTGTGTTGCACTACTGGTTGACGACTCCCTTGGAGGCACTAGCTTTTTATTTGGTGGTTCATCAGAGACCAAGGAGAAGTCGTCAAGGCACGGTCGCTCTACGACCTGCTTCTCCAGAATGGCCTTTGCCTCCTCAATGATGTTACTCTCAACTTTGGAGCATTCCTGAGCCGACAGGAATGGTAGTTTCTTGTACCGTGGGTCCAGAAAAGTCGCAGTGTTGAGAAACATCGCAATCTCTTGAGAAGACTGTGAATTCTGTGAATAGGTGCTGGACAGGACCTTGGAGATGACCTCTTTTGTCATGCTTATCTCCTTCAGGTCCCCCTCATTGGCCTTCAGGGTGGTGTTTAGGAGCATGTGGAGCACAGGTCTTACCATGCTAATAGTCGGGTACCTGCAGGAAGTGAACATGTTTGCCACAACTTTAAAAGGCTGAAGAACTTCGATCAAGCCCTCCATCAAAGCCCAGTCAGCGCTGTCAAAGTTGAAGTGATGGCTGCTGGAATTCTCTACTAGCGTCGCCGTTATAGCCACCTGCTGCTCTTTCAGTCTTTGTAGCATGGCTAGCGTAGCCAACCAGGACCGACCTCTATCTGTAACCAGCGTGTGCAGAGGGAGGCCGTGTTGCTTTTGTTTCTCCCTCAGCAGGTACATCGCCGGTTCTCGGAAATGGTCAACGAGTTTGCGGCAGCACGATAAGAAAGCGTCGACCCGCGGCAGCTGGAAGGCTTCGTCCATGGCCCGGTTGACGGAGTGGCCAAGGCAGGGCATTTCAACTGACAGCTCCAGCAGCGAGCACGCTTTCACGATGTCAACTGAACCATTGGTGGTGGCGCCGCTGACCTTATGAGTGATCCCCCATTCCACGAAGGCCTCGTACATGGCTCTGGTGATGTTCTCAGCAGTGTTGTCTTCCTGCACCTCAAAGGTTTTAAGGCACTTGTTGGTCATGGAGAAACCGGACGTCGTGTTGTAATTAACCGAATGCGTGGACAGTGAAATGTACGTCCGGTTTTGTGTTTGACTTTGCCAAAGGTCGGTGGTAATGCCGCAGTTGACCACTCCGGCCAGCTCACCGAACACCAGGTCACGAGTGCGGCAGTACATCTGAGGCAGCATTTTACCCAAAAGGTCACTTCTGCTGGGCAGCGAGTACCCGGGGTCCACGGTACTCATTAAGGCTTTGAAGGTGGGCTCTTCAACCACAGATACTGGGCACAGCCCCTCGCAGATGAAGTTGAGGACGGCTACAGTCAGGTCGTTGTGTCGTCGGTTCTCGTAGTTGAAGCTCTGCCTCAGGGTGGAGTCATGCGTTGGCTGGACGTGGACGCCCGCCGGCTCCATCTTTATCTTGGAGTAAGCAGTGGCAAATGCCTCGCGCATCTGGTCCGTGTTGCTCTTGACAAACTCGCTGAACTCTACGGGGTGGTTCTTTTCTAGATGGTACGACAGGTTGGAGGTGTTCCCAGAGTAAGCAATTTGGCTCATGCACACTCGGCAGTAGATCCGCTTCCAGTGCAGTATGCACCCGTCTGCGTCCGTGTCGAAGCCAAAATACTTCCAGACTTTGCTTTTCGCTCGTGGGTGTGCGACCAGATTCAGGCCGGAGCACGACGGTCCTGAAGTTTTACCCTCCATGGTTCCCTCGGTAAGTCTTCGCTTACTCAGAACCTAACGGGAACAGTGAGATAAACATTTGAGGACACGTAAGACCGAGAAAGGACAACAGCTAAAGCTTCACTCAGTGTTTCTGTTGGTAAGGGTTCTGCCGTTCTGCGCACCCCCATGGCACAACCCTTAGCAGCAGAGGTTGCTCTAGACATTTTTATTGTCCGTCATTTTGACGGACAGGGTCGTAAAAATTCCGTCATAACATATTATTATCAGTCATTTCAAATTTTTATTTTTTAATGACAACGAGATATATTTCGTAGTATTTAATGTTCAAAAACATCTCAATGATGCAGCAGCTGTAGTTGCAGCTGGCTGATAAACCAACCTGATCTCACCACTGGTATAATTCTGTCCTCCACTTTGAACTGGTGTGTTCTCTGTACACATTCTAAACTTTCATATATTTGTTCACACAGTGTCCAATCCCATCCACTGAGGGTTAGGGTTCAGCTTCTATGAAGCACAGATCTGGAAACAAATGGACATGAAATCAAATAACACATGAAAAGGTAGAACATGTGTACATAGAACACACCAAATGCCATCAGAACTGCAGTATAACTTGCTTGTCCGTCATCCTTCATCATCAGTCCCTCTATTTTCACTGTGTTTATCAATGCCATCACATTTACTGGGCTTTAAAAGAACTAAGGAGACTGGGCTGTCTGCACAGTTTGAACTAAAAGAGCATCAAATTTAGGCTAAAGTCAGAGAAACAACCCTTACCCTGAGTATTTTAATCTGTCAAAATGATGGACAGCCTTCAGAATTTTCCATCATTTAGAAAAAAAAAAAAAAAAAAATCCATCAATGACGGAATATTTTCAGTTAACGCGACCTCTGCTAAGCAGCACTGCGCCACGGCATAACCCTTAGCAGCACCACACCCAACATTTGATCCAATCACAGGCCTAAACTTTAGGCTCTGCAGATTCCCCCTTTCATGCAGGAATTTGGGAAAAAAGGATCTAGATTTTTTCTTTTTGATTGATTCTATTTCTCAAAATGAGGCTAAAGTTGAAATGCATTTGAAATTCATTGGATATTGAACCATGTCAGAACCACGAGCGGTCAAGTTTGGGCTTTTTTTCAACTCAATAATTGCTGATATTGGAAACATGATGCAACAGTTTTTACCTCCTCCAGGAGGTACTGGGATCACTTTGCTTTGTGTGTTTGTTTGTTCTCATCTTTAGTGTAAAACTCTTCCACCCATCTTTCCCAGATCTTCCCCACAGATAGGCCTAGGCCCTGGGATCAACCCATTCAATTTTGGGCCAAAGTTCAAAGTCACAGCAAGGTCACAAAATCTACAATTTTCCAAAATTCATCCAAAATTCCAAACGACTCCGATTCTCCTCCAATTGGATCCACCTGTAGCTGTGGAATGTGGACTCTGTGGACATTTACATTGAAAATCCCATTTACCACACATTTAAAATTAGAACTCAACTAATATTGATGTGAATTGAATCTAATTGGACAGACACATGACTGGTACCAAGCTGCAACTGTTTCTGCTGTATGGAACAACCTGGAAACTGTTGAATTTAAACAGAAAGAGTGGATCCACACATGCACAGTGTTCAGGGTGGGGTGGGGTGGGGGGGTTGAGTTCAATGAACACTGGTTGGTCCAATGATGGACCATAAACCCAGGTCTGGGTCTGAGGAGGGTCCCTTTAGCAGGTCCCACATCAGTCCACATTCTACAGTAATCCCAGGTCTGGGTCTGAGGAGGTCCCCTTTAGCAGGTCCCACATCAGTCTGAGGTTCTACACACACTGAACCCATGTGCTTTGGACTATGGTACCTTTAGAACCCTTTGGACAGTGTCTTAAACTATGTGTCCAGATAGGGACATCAGGCATGAAAGGGTTAAATCCTTAAATTTAAGGGTAACAGTGGTTGCCGTGGTAGCCGTGGTAGCATCTTCCATCTTTATGGGCTGGTTCTGCTGCGTGTTACGAACGGATCAACAGCCTGTTTGTTCATGAGTGCTAATGCTAACGCTAATGCTAACTCTACTGAGACAAACTGCTGCCTCCAACTCCCCCCCCCAACCCTGCTTTAGGACATTCCAAGAACAACAAAGAACTCAGTCAGAACCTGGAGTTAAAGCCGCTGCATTCTGGAGCGGATCAGAGTAATCAGAGTAAATCTGAAGTTCAGACACAAAACTGGGATTGTGTCACAGATTCAAGAATTAGAGACGATTTAACACCGACACAAACAACTGACACTGAACACCGTCATCGAGAACACATCATTATCTAGAACCATCTGTAGTGGTAGATCTGTAACTCTTTTATATGGGATCTGGTATCTTTATACATTAGGGGACACACACAGACACATACATATATATATATATATATATATATATATATATATATACACACACACACACACACATATATATATATATACACATACATACATATACATATATATATATATATATATATATATATATATATATATATATATATATACATACATACATACATACACAGGGTGTCTCATAAGTCTCCATACATAGGAAAAATAAATGTTTCTTGACATAAACCATTTTTATTTCTATATGCTCTATATGACTGCCATTTTGTCGGGAACACATTTCAATGTGTGTCCTCCACTGCTGAAGAACTATAAAGAAGAAATATAAAGAAATACATGTTAGAACCATATGTAGTATGCCACCTATGTATGGAGACTTATGGGACACCCTGTATATATATATATATATATATATATATATATATATATATATATATATAAGGCCTGTAATGGTACACAAAATTTTCAGTTCGGTACGTTTTCGGTTTTCAAAGCCACAGTTCGTTTTTTTTCGGTTCGGTATGGGAAGAAAGAAAACCCCTCAAAATGTCTTTAATGCATTTATGAATTTTTGAACATTTTTCCCCCAATTTTTGGAGACAATAGAATATAGAAAAACAGGAACAATAAAATTCTGCTGCTATAAATCAAATAGAAAAATAAATTTTTCATATTACTAAATGTATTTTAAACAGTAGTTTTGCACTTTTCCCTGAAAGGTAGTTTCGAACAAACAAGAAAAAACTAATCCCAGTTCTGTCAGTTCACATTCTGCAGAAAAATAACATAAAAATTCCACATGAAGTTCAACATTAACAGGAGGGTAAACTGGTATTCTGTTGGAACGAACTGAAGAGAAACACTGACAACAGTGAACAGAATGATTTAGTTTAGGACAGAGAACAAACTGTGTTGTGTGCCTGTGTGCATGGGGGATTTTTTGTTGTCGTTTTTTGTCGGAGCCGGGGGGGGCGCAGTTCTATACCTGGGGGTGCGGTCCATAACTAATGTAATGAACGCTGTCATGAAACGAAAGTGAAACTTTACATACTTTCACCGTTCTATTTATTCCTCTGTTATACAGCGTGCGTGACAGACAGACAGAGCTAGTGTCTGTTTTAGAACTACTGTAGTTCCTCGGGCCAAACAACGTCCGTCTTATTAATGTCTGTTTCCTCATTGTTGTCTTTCACCTGAACCTGAACTGATCCAAGGTGGACTGGACTGATGGTGGAGGGTCTTCAGTCTCCTCCTTCCAGGTTCACATCATATTTGTTTGTTTGTTTGTTTTTTTTTTACCTTTTATCAGCTGCTATTTCATATTTTGAGTCAATGTGTGCGTCCTTCCATGTCTGTGTGAAACTTGCGCGAATTTAAAGTTCCGCATCGAACAACAGCTTTCGTTCCTTTTTCTTTTTGTCAGCATACTGTCCCGTTTGGGTTCAGCTGTGGACCGAACTGAACAGGTGTGTACCCCAAGGGTTCGGTACATGTACTATTACAGGCCTAATATATATATATATATATATATATATATATATATATATATATATATATATGTGTGTGTGTATTTATAGATAGATAGACAGATAGATATAGAGATAGATATGTATATATATTCTAAAATGTGCTCAGAGCTCTTCTTTGTGTCTGTGTTCATATTAAATCAGTCTCAGTGAATCCAAAGGAACTTTGTGTTGGTAAATGACAGTTGTTCAAATGGACAGGATTTCAGTTCTGTTCAACATGTTGATGCTCATATGAACTATGTTTTCAGCTCCAAAATGAACCATTTCAGCACAATTAATGCTATATTTTCATGTCACAAATGGACAAGTTCTATTTGAACTGAACTGAGCTGAAAAACAAATCTTCTCTTCTTTTGGATTCCCCAGTTTTTCTTCCCAGATTCTCTCCTCCATATCACATGTTTTATTTGTACAGGTTCAATCTGGAGTATGGTGCTGATCCATCCTGCTTCTGTTCCACCAATACACACAGGGTGGGGAAGCAAAATGTACACTGAACATTTAGTTGTTTTTTCTCAGCAGACACTACGTCAGTTGTTTTGAACCCAAACATATACTGATGTCATAATCATACCTAACACTATTATCCATACCTTTTCACAAACTTTTGCCCATATGAGTAATCAGGAAAGCAAACGTCAAAGAGTGTGTGATTTGCTGAATGCACTCGTCACACCAAAGGAGATTTCAAAAATAGTTGGAGTGTCCATAAAGACTGTTTATAATGGAAAGAAGAGAATGACTATGAGCAAAACTATTACCAGAAAGTCTGG
>NW_021941463.1:501466-513966 GCF_902148855.1 Sphaeramia orbicularis | reverse complement strand
TGGACGCTGAGCGTCTACGGACAAATGCACTGAGCAGAGATGGAATGAACAAACACAGACACGGGAATGGAGGAGAAGTGAACAACATCCAGTCCACTGATCTGGCATCAAACTGATTCTGAACCAACTGGTCTGAGAGATGAACGTGTTCCAACACATTTGGAGTCAATGAAATGAAAACAACTGAACAGATTTGAGCATTTAATGGGAGTCATTTTAGGAGAAGAGGAGCTTCCACTGCAGTCTGACACAAACACCTGGGACGAGGACGGACAGATGGGGGACCCTGGACCCAGAAACTAGCATTAATACTAGAGCTAATGCTAGCATTAATGTTAGTATTAACACCAGCAATAATGCTAGCAGTAGCTCTGTCATTAATACTACCGTTAATGCTAGTGTCAATGCTAATATTAATACTAGTATTAATGCTAGAGCTAATGCTAGCATTGATGCTAGTATTAATGCCAGCAATAATGCTAGCATTAGCTCTATCATTAATGCTAATGGTAGTGTTAATGGTAGTGTTAATGCTAGTATTAATGCTAGTGTTAATGCTAGTATTAATGCTAGTATTAATGCTAGTGTTAATTCTAGTATTAATGCTAGTGTTAATGCTAGTATTAATGCTAGTGTTAATGCTAGTATTAATGCTAGTGTTAATTCTAGTATTAATGCTAGCGTTAACGATAGTGTTAATGCTAGTGTTAATGTTAGTGTTAATTCTAGTATTAATGCTAGCGTTAACGCTAGTGTTAATGCTAGCATTAATGCTAGTGTTAATGCTAGTATTGTAGCTCACAGACGGGCAGTCTGTACTGACTGTATTCTTTCATCTGAACATGTGGAATAAATGCAGGTCAGTGTTCATCCACGGTCGTAAAAACCATCTGGAACCATGTGACCTCAGACTAACAACCGACAAATGTCACAACTGTGGCCTCAGGGTTCAACGTCTGCTGACCCCAACGCTAACACTAACCCCAACCTTAATGCTAACCCTCAGGGTTCAACGTCTGCTACACTAGTAACAAAAAACAGACACTTGGATCAGCTGACCCAATCCCCAACACTAATGCTAACGCTAACCCTGACCCAACATCAGTTCACTGGAATTTTTCAAACTTCACATGTGGAATTATGGTCTGGTGGATTTTCCAAACTGTGGAATGGATTTTCCACATCCCAAAAAGAACATAAACGCCATTGTCTGAAGTTGAACTGTGGAAAATTACAAAACCAAAAAAAAACAAAAAAACTGTTGCGACTTATATTTTACACTGAACTCAGATGGATCCTTTAACACTGGGACTAACTTTAACCTTTAACACTGGGCCTATAACCTTTAATACTGACTAACTTTAACCTTTAACACTGGGACTAACTTTAACCTTTAACACTGGAACTCCCTTCAACCTTTAACACTGGGACTAACTTTAACCTTTAACCCTGACTAACTTTAACCTTTAACACTGGGACTAACTTTAACCTTTAACACTGGAACTCCCTTCAACCTTTAACACTGGGACTAACTTTAACCTTTAACCCTGACTAACGTTAACCTTTAACACTGGGACTAACTTTAACCTTTAACACTGGAACTCCCTTCAACCTTTAACACTGGGACTAACTTTAACCTTTAACCCTGACTAACTTTAACCTTTAACACTGGGACTAACTTTAACCTTTAACACTGTGACTAACTTTAACCTTTAACACGGTGACTCCCTTTAACCTTTAACACTGGAACTAACTTTAACCTTTAACACTGGGACTAACTTTAACCTTTCACACTCACACTGTGACTCCCTTTAACCTTTAACACTGGGACTAACTTTAACCTTTAACACTGGGACTAACTTTAACCTTTAACACTGAGACTCCCTTTAACCTTTAACACTGGAACTAACTTTAACCTTTAACACTGGGTCTAACTTTAACCTTTAACACTGGAACTCCCTTCAACCTTTAACACTGGGACTCCCTTTAACCTTTAACAATGGGAAAAACTTTAACCTTTAACACTGTGACTCCCTTTAACCTTGAACACTGGGACTCCCTTTAACCTTTAACACTGGGATTAACTTTAACCTTTAACACTGGGACTAACTTTAACCTTTAACACTGTGACTCCCTTTAACCTTTAACACTGGGACTAACTTTAACCTTTAACACTGTGACTCCCTTTAACCTTTAACACTGGGACTCCCTTTAACCTTTAACACTGGGACTAACTTTAACCTTTAACACTGGGTCTAACTTTAACCTTTAACACTGGAACTCCCTTCAGCCTTTAACACTGGGACTCACTTTAACCTTTAACAATGGGACAAACTTTAACCTTTAACACTGTGACTCCCTTTAACCTTTAACACTGGGACTCCCTTTAACCTTTTACACTGGGATTAACTTTAACCTTTAACACTGGGACTAACTTTAACCTTTAACACTGGGACTAACTTTAACCTTTAACACTGGGACTCCCTTTAACCTTTAACACTGGGACTAACTTTAACCTTTAACACTGTGACTCCCTTTAACCTTTAACACTGGGACTCCCTTTAACCTTTAACACTGGGACTAACTTTAACCTTTAACACTGGGTCTAACTTTAACCTTTAACACTGGAACTCCCTTCAACCTTTAACACTGGGACTCCCTTTAACCTTTAACAATGGGACAAACTTTAACCTTTAACACTGTGACTCCCTTTAACCTTTAACACTGGGACTCCCTTTAACCTTTTACACTGGGATTAACTTTAACCTTTAACACTGGGACTAACTTTAACCTTTAACACTGGGACTAATTTTAACCTGTGACACTGTGACTCCCTTTAACCTTTAACACTGGGACTAACTTTAACCTTTAACACTGTGACTCCCTTTAACCTTTAACACTGTGACTCCCTTTAACCTTTAACACTGGGACTAACTTTAACCTTTAACACTGGGTCTAACTTTAACCTTTAACACTGGAACTCCCTTCAACCTTTAACACTGGGACTAACTTTAACCTTTAACACTGACTAACTTTAACTTTTAACACTAGGACTAACTTTAACCTTTAACCGTGACTAACTTTAACCTTTAACACTGGGACTAACTTTAACCTTTAGAACTGGGACTCCCTTTAACCTTTAACACTGGGACTAACTTTAACCTTTAACACTGTGACTTCCTTTAACCTTTAACACTGGGACTAACTTTAACCTTTAACACTGGGACTAACTTTAACCTTTAACACTGGGACTCCCTTTTACCTTTAACACTGGAACTAACTTTAACCTTTAACACTGGGACTAACTTTAACCTTTAACACTGTGACTCCCTTTAACCTTTAACACTGGGACTCCCTTTAACCTTTAACACTGGGACTCCATTTAACCTTTAACACTGGGACTAACTTTAACCTTTAACACTGGGTCTAACTTTAACCTTTAACACTGGAACTCCATTCAACCTTTAACACTGGGACTAACTTTAACCTTTAACACTGACTAACTTTAACCTTTAACACTGACTAACTTTAACCTTTAACACTAGGACTAACTTTAACCTTTAACCCTGACTAACTTTAACCTTTAACACTGGGACTAACTTTAACCTTTAAAACTGGGACTCCCGTTAACCTTTAACACTGGGACTAACTTTAACCTTTAACACTGTGACTCCCTTTAACCTTTAACACTGGGACTAACTTTAACCTTTAACACTGTGACTCCCTTTAACCTTTAACACTGGAACTAACTTTAACCTTTAACACTGGGTCTAACTTTAACCTTTAACACTGGAACTCCCTTCAACCTTTAACACTGGGACTCCCTTTAACCTTTAACAATGGGAAAAACTTTAACCTTTAACACTGTGACTCCCTTTAACCTTGAACACTGGGACTCCCTTTAACCTTTAACACTGGGATTAACTTTAACCTTTAACACTGGGACTAACTTCAACCTTTAACACTGTGACTCCCTTTAACCTTTAACACTGGGACTAACTTTAACCTTTAAAACTGGGACTCCCTTTAACCTTTAACACTGGGACTAACTTTAACCTTTAACACTGGGTCTAACTTTAACCTTTAACACTGGAACTCCCTTCAGCCTTTAACACTGGGACTCCCTTTAACCTTTAACAATGGGACAAACTTTAACCTTTAACACTGTGACTCCCTTTAACCTTTAACACTGGGACTCCCTTTAACCTTTTACACTGGGATTAACTTTAACCTTTAACACTGGGACTAACTTTAACCTTTAACACTGGGACTAACTTTAACCTTTAACACTGGGACTCCCTTTAACCTTTAACACTGGGACTAACTTTAACCTTTAACACTGTGACTCCCTTTAACCTTTAACACTGGGACTCCCTTTAACCTTTAACACTGGGACTAACTTTAACCTTTAACACTGGGTCTAACTTTAACCTTTAACACTGGAACTCCCTTCAACCTTTAACACTGGGACTCCCTTTAACCTTTAACAATGGGACAAACTTTAACCTTTAACACTATGACTCCCTTTAACCTTTAACACTGGGACTCCCTTTAACCTTTTACACTGGGATTAACTTTAACCTTTAACACTGGGACTAACTTTAACCTTTAACACTGGGACTAATTTTAACCTTTGACACTGTGACTCCCTTTAACCTTTAACACTGGGACTAACTTTAACCTTTAACACTGTGACTCCCTTTAACCTTTAACACTGTGACTCCCTTTAACCTTTAACACTGGGACTAACTTTAACCTTTAACACTGGGTCTAACTTTAACCTTTAACACTGGAACTCCCTTCAACCTTTAACACTGGGACTAACTTTAACCTTTAACACTGACTAACTTTAACTTTTAACACTAGGACTAACTTTAACCTTTAACCCTGACTAACTTTAACCTTCAACACTGGGACTAACTTTAACCTTTAGAACTGGGACTCCCTTTAACCTTTAACACTGGGACTAACTTTAACCTTTAACACTGTGACTTCCTTTAACCTTTAACACTGGGACTAACTTTAACCTTTAACACTGGGACTAACTTTAACCTTTAACACTGGGACTCCCTTTTACCTTTAACACTGGAACTAACTTTAACCTTTAACACTGGGACTAACTTTAACCTTTAACACTGTGACTCCCTTTAACCTTTAACACTGGGACTCCCTTTAACCTTTAACACTGGGACTCCATTTAACCTTTAACACTGGGACTAACTTTAACCTTTAACACTGGGTCTAACTTTAACCTTTAACACTGGAACTCCATTCAACCTTTAACACTGGGACTAACTTTAACCTTTAACACTGACTAACTTTAACCTTTAACACTGACTAACTTTAACCTTTAACACTAGGACTAACTTTAACCTTTAACCCTGACTAACTTTAACCTTTAACACTGGGACTAACTTTAACCTTTAAAACTGGGACTCCCGTTAACCTTTAACACTGGGACTAACTTTAACCTTTAACACTGTGACTCCCTTTAACCTTTAACACTGGGACTAACTTTAACCTTTAACACTGTGACTCCCTTTAACCTTTAACACTGGAACTAACTTTAACCTTTAACACTGGGACTAACTTTAACCTTTAGAACTGGGACTCCCTTTAACCTTTAACACTGGGACTAACTTTAAGCTTTCACACTGTGACTCCCTTTAACCTTTAACACAGGGACTAACTTTAATCTTTAACACTGGGACTAAATTTAACCTTTAACACTGGGACTAACTTTAATCTTTAACACTGTGACTCCCTTTAACCTTTAACACTGGGATTAACTTTAACCTTTAACACTGGGACTAACTTTAACCTTTAACACTGGGACTAACTTTAATCTTTAACACTGTGACTCCCTTTAACCTTTAACACTGGGACTCCCTTTAACCTTTAACACTGGGACAAACTTTAACCTTTAACACTGTGACTCCCTTTAACCTTTGACACTGGGACTAACTTTAACCTTTAACACTGTGACTCCCTTTAACCTTTAACACTGGGACTAACTTTAACCTTTAACACTGTGACTCCCTTTAACCTTTAACACTGTGACTCCCTTTAACCTTTAACACTGGGACTCCCTTTAACCTTTAACACTGGGACTACCTTTAACCTTTAACACTGGGTCTAACTTTAACCTTTAACACTGGAACTCCCTTCAACCTTTAACACTGGGACTAACTTTAACCTTTAACACTGACTAACTTTAACCTTTAACCCTGACTAACTTTAACCTTTAACACTGGGACTAACTTTAACCTTTAAAACTGGGACTCCCTTTAACCTTTAACACTAGGACTAACTTTAACCTTTAACACTGTGACTCCCTTTAACCTTTAACCCTGGGACTAACTTTAACCTTTAACACTGGGACTAACTTTAACCTTTAACACTGTGACTCCCTTTAACCTTTAACACTGGAACTAACTTTAACCTTTAACACTGGGACTAACTTTAACCTTTCACACTGTGACTCCCTTTAACACTGGGACTAACTTTAACCTTTAACACTGGGACTCCCTTTAACCTTTAACACTGGAACTAACTTTAACCTTTAACACTGGGACTAACTTTAACCTTTAGCACTGGGACTAACTTTAACCTTTAACACTGTGACTCCCTTTAACCTTTAACACTGGGACTCCCTTTAACCTTTAACACTGGGACTCCCTTTAACCTTTAACACTGGGACTCCCTTCAACCTTTAACACTGGGACTCCCTTTAACCTTTAACACTGGGATTAACTTTAACCTTTAACACTGGGACTAACTTTAACCTTTAACACTGGGACTAACTTTAATCTTTCACACTGGGACTCCCTTTAACCTTTAACACTGGGACTCCCTTTAACCTTTAACACTGGGACTAACTTTAACCTTTAACACTGGGACTAACTTTAATCTTTAACACTGGGACTAACTTTAACCTTTAACCCTGACTAACTTTAACCTTTAACACTGGGACTAACTTTAACCTTTAACACTGGAACTCCCTTCAACCTTTAACACTGGGACTAACTTTAACCTTTAACACTGGGCCTATAACCTTTAATACTGACTAACTTTAACCTTTAACACTGGGACTAACTTTAACCTTTAACACTGGAACTCCCTTCAACCTTTAACACTGGGACTAACTTTAACCTTTAACCCTGACTAACTTTAACCTTTAACACTGGGACTAACTTTAACCTTTAACACTGGGACTCCCTTCAACCTTTAACACTGGGACTAACTTTAACCTTTAACCCTGACTAACTTTAACCTTTAACACTGGGACTAACTTTAACCTTTAACACTGGAACTCCCTTCAACATTTAATACTGGGACTAACTTTAACCTTTAACCCTGACTAACTTTAACCTTTAACACGGTGACTCCCTTTAACCTTTAACACTGGAACTAACTTTAACCTTTAACACTGGGACTAACTTTAACCTTTCACACTCACACTGTGACTCCCTTTAACCTTTAACACTGGGTCTAACTTTAACCTTTAACACTGGAACTCCCTTCAACCTTTAACACGGGGACTTCCTTTAACCTTTAACAATGGGACAAACTTTAACCTTTAACACTGTGACTCCCTTTAACCTTTAACACTGGGACTCCCTTTAACCTTTAACACTGGGATTAACTTTAACCTTTAACACTGGGACTAACTTTAACCTTTAACACTGGGACTAACTTTAACCTTTAACACTGGGACTCCCTTTAACCTTTAACACTGGGACTCCCTTTAACCTTTCACACTGGGACTAACTTTAACACTGGGTCTAACTTTAACCTTTAACACTGGAACTCCCTTCAACCTTTAACACTGGGACTCCCTTTAACCTTTAACAATGGGACAAACTTTAACTTTTAACACTGTGACTCCCTTTAACCTTTAACACTGGGACTCCCTTTAACCTTTAACACGGGGATTAACTTTAACCTTTAACACTGGGACTAACTTTAACCTTTAACACTGGGACTAACTTTAACCTTTAACACTGTGACTCCCTTTAACCTTTAACACTGGGACTAACTTTAACCTTTAACACTGTGACTCCCTTTAACCTTTAACACTGGGACTCCTTTTAACCTTTAACACTGGGACTAACTTTAATCTTTAACACTGGGTCTAACTTTAACCTTTAACACTGGGATTAACTTTAACCTTTAACATTGGGACTAACTTTAACCTTTAACACTGGGACTAACTTTAACCTTTAACACTGGGACTAACTTTAATCTTTAACACTGTGACTCCCTTTAACCTTTAACACTGGGACTCCCTTTAACAATGGGACAAACTTTAACCTTTAACACTGGGACTCCCGTTAACCTTTGACACTGGGACTAACTTTAACCTTTAACACTGTGACTCCCTTTAACCTTTAACACTGGGACAAACTTTAACCTTTAACACTGTGACTCCATTTAACCTTTAACACTGGGACTCCCTTTAACCTTTAACACTGGGATTAACTTTAACCTTTAACACTGGGACTCCCTTTAACCTTTAACACTGGGATTAACTTTAACCTTTAACACTGGGACTAACTTTAACCTTTAACACTGGGACTAACTTTAATCTTTAACACTGTGACTCCCTTTAACCTTTAACACTGGGACTCCCTTTAACCTTTAACACTGGGACTAACTTTAACCTTTAACACTGGGACTGACTTTAACTTTTAACACTGTGACTCCCTTTAACCTTTAACACTGGGATTAATTTTACCCTTTAACACTGGGACTAACTTTAACCTTTAACACTGGGACTAACTTTAATCTTTAACACTGTGACTCCCTTTAACCTTTAACACTGGGACTCCCTTTAACCTTTAACACTGGGACTCCCTTTAACCTTTAACACTGGGACTAACTTTAACCTTTAACACTGGGACTAACTTTAACCTTTAACACTGGGACTAACTTTAATCTTTAACACTGTGACTCCCTTTAACCTTTAACACTGGGACTCCCTTTAACCTTTAACACTGGGACTAACTTTAACCTTTAACACTGGGACTAACTTTAACCTTTAACACTGTGACTGCCTTTAACCTTTAACACTGGGACTAACTTTAACCTTTAACACTGGGACTAACTTTAATCTTTAACACTGTGGCTCCCTTTAACCTTTAACACTGGGACTCCCTTTAACCTTTAACAATGGGACAAACTTTAACCTTTAACACTGTGACTCCCTTTAACCTTTAACACTGGGACTAACTTTAACCTTTAACACTGTGACTCCATTTAACCTTTAACACTGGGACTAACTTTAACCTTTAACACTGGGACTAACTTTAACCTTTAACACTGGGACTCCCTTTAACCTTTAACACTGGGACTAACTTTAACCTTTAACACTGGGACTAACTTTAATCTTTAACACTGTGGCTCCCTTTAACCTTTAACACTGGGACTCCCTTTAACACTGGGACTCCCTTTAACCTTTAAGAATGGGACAAACTTTAACCTTTAACACTGTGACTCCATTTAACCTTTAACACTGGGACTAACTTTAACCTTTAACACTGGGACTAACTTTAATCTTTAACACTGTGGCTCCCTTTAACCTTTAACAATGGGACTAACTTTAACCTTTAACACTGTGACTCCCTTTAACCTTTAACACTGGGACTAACTTTAACCTTTAACACTGGGACTAACTTTAACCTTTAACACGGTGACTCCCTTTAACCTTTAACACTGGAACTAACTTTAACCTTTAACACTGGGACTAACTTTAACCTTTCACACTCACACTGTGACTCCCTTTAACCTTTAACACTGGGTCTAACTTTAACCTTTAACACTGGAACTCCCTTCAACCTTTAACACGGGGACTTCCTTTAACCTTTAACAATGGGACAAACTTTAACCTTTAACACTGTGACTCCCTTTAACCTTTAACACTGGGACTCCCTTTAACCTTTAACACTGGGACTAACTTTAACCTTTAACACTGGGACTAACTTTAACCTTTAACACTGGGACTAACTTTAACCTTTAACACTGGGACTCCCTTTAACCTTTAACACTGGGACTCCCTTTAACCTTTCACACTGGGACTAACTTTAACACTGGGTCTAACTTTAACCTTTAACACTGGAACTCCCTTCAACCTTTAACACTGGGACTCCCTTTGACCTTTAACAATGGGACAAACTTTAACTTTTAACACTGTGACTCCCTTTAACCTTTAACACTGGGACTCCCTTTAACCTTTAACACAGGGATTAACTTTAACCTTTAACACTGGGACTAACTTTAACCTTTAACACTGGGACTAACTTTAACCTTTAACACTGTGACTCCCTTTAACCTTTAACACTGGGACTAACTTTAACCTTTAACACTGTGACTCCCTTTAACCTTTAACACTGGGACTCCTTTTAACCTTTAACACTGGGACTAACTTTAACCTTTAACACTGGGTCTAACTTTAACCTTTAACACTGGGATTAACTTTAACCTTTAACATTGGGACTAACTTTAACCTTTAACACTGGGACTAACTTTAACCTTTAACACTGGGACTAACTTTAATCTTTAACACTGTGACTCCCTTTAACCTTTAACACTGGGACTCTCTAACAATGGGACAAACTTTAACCTTTAACACTGTGACTCCCTTTAACCTTTGACACTGGGACTAACTTTAACCTTTAACACTGTGACTCCCTTTAACCTTTAACACTGGGACAAACTTTAACCTTTAACACTGTGACTCCATTTAACCTTTAACACTGGGACTCCCTTTAACCTTTAACACTGGGATTAACTTTAACCTTTAACACTGGGACTCCCTTTAACCTTTAACACTGGGATGAACTTTAACCTTTAACACTGGGACTAACTTTAACCTTTAACACTGGGACTAACTTTAATCTTTAACACTGTGACTCCCTTTAACCTTTAACACTGGGACTCCCTTTAACCTTTAACACTGGGACTAACTTTAACCTTTAACACTGGGACTGACTTTAACCTTTAACACTGTGACTCCCTTTAACCTTTAACACTGGGATTAATTTTACCCTTTAACACTGGGACTAACTTTAACCTTTAACACTGGGACTAACTTTAATCTTTAACACTGTGACTCCCTTTAACCTTTAACACTGGGACTCCCTTTAACCTTTAACACTGGGACTCCCTTTAACCTTTAACACTGGGATTAACTTTAACCTTTAACACTGGGACTAACTTTAACCTTTAACACTGGGACTAACTTTAATCTTTAACACTGTGACTCCCTTTAACCTTTAACACTGGGACTCCCTTTAACCTTTAACACTGGGACTAACTTTAACCTTTAACACTGGGACTAACTTTAACCTTTAACACTGTGACTGCCTTTAACCTTTAACACTGGGACTAACTTTAACCTTTAACACTGGGACTAACTTTAATCTTTAACACTGTGGCTCCCTTTAACCTTTAACACTGGGACTCCCTTTAACCTTTAACAATGGGACAAACTTTAACCTTTAACACTGTGACTCCCTTTAACCTTTAACACTGGGACTAACTTTAACCTTTAACACTGTGACTCCATTTAACCTTTAACACTGGGACTAACTTTAACCTTTAACACTGGGACTAACTTTAACCTTTAACACTGGGACTCCCTTTAACCTTTAACACTGGGACTAACTTTAACCTTTAACACTGGGACTAACTTTAATCTTTAACACTGTGGCTCCCTTTAACCTTTAACACTGGGACTCCCTTTAACACTGGGACTCCCTTTAACCTTTAACAATGGGACAAACTTTAACCTTTAACACTGTGACTCCATTTAACCTTTAACACTGGGACTAACTTTAACCTTTAACACTGGGACTAACTTTAATCTTTAACACTGTGGCTCCCTTTAACCTTTAACAATGGGACTAACTTTAACCTTTAACACTGTGACTCCCTTTAACCTTTAACACTGGGACTAACTTTAACCTTTAACACTGGGACTAACTTTAATCTTTAACACTGGGACTCCCTTTAACCTTTAACAATGGGACTAACTTTAACCTTTAACACTGTGACTCCCTTTAACCTTTAACACTGGGACTAACTTTAACCTTTAACACTGGGACTAACTTTAATCTTTAACACTGTGGCTCCCTTTAACCTTTAACACTGTGGCTCCCTTTAACCTTTAACACTGGGACTCCCTTTAACCTTTAACACTGTGACTCCCTTTAACCTTTAACACTGGGACAAACTTTAACCTTTAACACTGTGACTCCATTTAACCTTTAACACTGGGACTCCCAGATGAATGCTGTTCAACTCTTTTTCTGGTCTTTTCCTGGGTTAGCATTAGCATTAGCATTAGCTTTCCATTCTGTCAGCCTATCTCAGCTGTTGGTGTTTTCATGTTTTCACCTCTGGTTCAACCCTTTTTCTGGTCTTTTCTTCTTCTTCCTCAGGCGTTGCTTCACATTTGCGGTCTGAACTGAATCGAATGCTTCAACCTCTAAAACTTCTGC
>NW_021941463.1:456466-493966 GCF_902148855.1 Sphaeramia orbicularis | reverse complement strand
GGAGGTCTGCGCTGTCTGAGTGCTTCTAGTTTTTTCTTTTTATCTCTTTAATCCTCCGTCTGATCGTCTGTTTTTCTCTGTGGTTTGTGTTTCTCCATCGCCGTGGAAACGCCCAGACTCACCTTTAAAAGGACTGGACCAGGACCACACCTGCACAGACCCAGTCCTGCTCCTGCTCCTGGCTCCGGTTCTCTCGGTGCAGATCCACATCTTCAACATGAGGTCTACGGTGTCGGTTCTGTTGGTTCTGTTCGTTCTGTCCACTGCAGATGCTGCTGACAGTACGTACCCCTGTCAAGATCATTTATAGAATTAATAAAATTAACCCTCTGGTATCCAGGCGCACCTTTTACGCACACTTTGCACTTTGTGTTAAAAAACTTCATATTATTTTTCACAATTTAAATCAGGTTAGAATTCAAAAGTTGTTCATTTTTGCATGATCTTTAAAATTCTGTCCACCAACTCAAATGTGCACATTGTAAACAAAAGAAAATGACCAGACTAGCATCTGTCTGCCAAGTGTGCCTAAAACGCACTGTTTCTAACATTTGATCTGCAGGATTAAGATTGAGCTGGATTTACAAAAACAAAATCAAATTAGAGCAAAAAAAATTATCAATATATAACATTTAATAGTTTGATGAATAGTTTGGTGTGCATTTTATGCACACTTGGTGACAGATGCTAGTATTTTTGAACATTTGACCTAGCACCAAAAATAATAATGTAAATTAACCAATGTTGGAGTTAATCTCTGACATATGCCAGGATGAAAAAATCAAATAATATGTGATCCACTTTTTATGGAGTATATTGAAAAAAAATAATTTGTGTTTTTTGCATAAAAAAAATGGTTTGTTTCCATTACAAACACAGCATTTACAGGGTTAAAACATGTGACAGTTATTGAGTATTTGGTATTTTTATTTACAGCTCAAGTTGATGAAATAGAAAAAAGTGTAAAAGAATTAAAAACAAACTGTATGAACATTTTTTTTGACATTATTCCACAAGTGTGTGAAAAAGGCCCACTCTGTGCTTTAAGGGCCTTGGAGGACAGGATACCAGAGGGTTAACAAAATGGAATTAATAGAATTCTAGAACTTCCTCTATAACTCTATAATTCTAGACCAGTGGTTTCCAACCTTTTTTTTTTACTCCTGACTCCATTTTTACATCACACATTTCTGTCGACCCCACACATTCAAAACAGACTTTTTTTTGCCAAAATTAATTGGCTTTGGATCATGTAATAGTTTACAATAATATGTTGCAAATAAACGGTAATTTTACACAACATTTAGGTTATATAAAGTAAATTTTCATTAGTAAGTTTTAACTTAATTTTTTTTTTTTTTAAATCAATTATTAGACATTTCAGGCAACCCCATTTGAATTCCAGGTGATCCTAAGGTTCAATGCTCTGCTTGAACTGCTCCATTCCCTTTTCCAGTTGTGTGCTACAGTCTGTTCTTTGTCAAACTGATCAAATCCTGCAGCACAAGCATGTGAAACCAGTGTTCAAGGGCTTTAACTGCAATGAGGAGGACAGAGGGTCTGATTTGGAGGTTCACCTGGGGTCTACATCCACCAGCAGAACCCCAGTTTGAACTGGGATCACCTCCGTCCTTTTACAGGGAAACCTTGACACTTTAGTAAGGTTTTTGGGTTTTTTGGGTTTTTTAATCAATTACTAGAAATTTCCGGTGACCCCATTTGAATTCCAGGTGACCCCACATAGGGTCCTGACCCCAAGGTTGAAAAACACTGTTCTATTCTTTTAACTCTATAACCCACAGGTGTCAAACATGTGGCCCAGGCCCAAATCCAGTCCACCAAAGGGTCCAGTCCGGCCCACAGGATGAATTTATGAAATGCAAGAATTACACTGAAGAGATTAATGATCAACGATGTTCAAATGATTTTAGGTCAGTTCAATCTGAAGTGGGTCAGACCAGTAAAATACAATTAGAATAACCTGTAAATAATGAAAAAAGCAATATTTTCTCTTTATTTCAGGGTAAACAAAGAAAAATTACACAAAAATGTTTACATTTACAGACTAGACTTTTACAAAAAATAAGAACAGCCTGAAACATCTGAACAGAAGTCTGTGGAATTTGAATAATATTCTGTCTGTTATTAAATGTTTGGTGTATTTGTAGATAAACTGGGATCTGTATGTTATAATGCACTTGTATAAATGATAAACTATGGTGTAATATTGTTCAAATATTGTTGTTTTTCATATATTTTTATGTTCTGTTCAAGTACAGTTCATAGATGTAAACATTTACCTTAAAGAATTTGACTGTTTTCACTCAAAAACAGAGAAAACTTTGGAGTTAACATTATTTATCAGTTCTGATCCTATTCTTTTCCTGGTTCGGCCCACTTTAGATCAGATTAGTGTGAATGTGGAACTGAACTAACAGGAGTTTGACAGAACGGTTCTATAACCAATCTAGAAGTAGTTCTAGAACTCTAGAATTACAATTCTAGAACTCCATCTAGAACTCGAATCTGTATTTCTCTCCTCTTCAGTCTAAATAAAACATATTCTTTAGTTTGTTTTGATGTTTATCTTTTTTGTTTATTAGGGACTGAGCCGAGAGGGCCGGACTTACCAGAAGGCAAGGCCCTATTGTTCTTCCTTCGTTTTTAGGCCTGAGCCGAGTGACGCCGGCACAGGGCCTGTTGAGTCTGCAGTGGGCTCATGGGGACCAGACCACCAGTGAGGGGGTCCCCTTTCACCGCTGTCACCACTGACATTCACACTCACCACAGTCAGACCTATAAGAACAGGCGCATGGCATGGACACGCCCACATATTTAAGAACAGGCGCATGGCATGGACACGCCCACATATTTAAGAACAGGCGCATGGCATGGACACGCCCACATATTTAAGAACAGGCGCATGGCATGGACACGCCCACATATTTAAGAACAGGCGCATGGCATGGACACGCCCACATATTTAAGAACAGGCGCATGGCATGGACACGCCCACATATTTAAGAACAGGGCGCATGGCATGGACACGCCCACATATTTAAGAACAGGCGCATGGCATGGACACGCCCACATATTTAAGAACAGGCGCATGGCATGGACACGCCCACATATTTAAGAACAGGCGCATGGCATGGACACGCCCACATATTTAAGAACAGGCGCATGGCATGGACACGCCCACATATTTAAGAACAGGCGCCATGGCATGGACACGCCCACATATTTAAGAACAGGCGCATGACATGGACACGCCCACATATTTAAGAACAGGCGCATGGCATGGACACGCCCACACATTTAAGAACATGTGCATGACATGGACACGCCCACACATTTAAGAACATGCGCATGACATGGACACGCCCACATATTTACACCTGCTTAGAATGAATGGAGTCAATGGGGCACGCCCAGTTGGAGTCAGTCATGTGTGTGTACGTGCACGACATGTGACCTCTGACCCCACAGACATGTGGAGGACCTCCAGAGCTTTCAAACAAGGCCAAATATGCGGTTGCCATAGAAACGGCTATATTGTTCTTGTTCAGTGGGTGGTGCAGTGGTTAGCACTGGTGCCTCACAGACAGAAGGTCCTGGGTTTGATTCCAACACCAGTCGAGGGGGGGTGGGACCTTTCTGTGTGGAGTTCGCATGTTCTCCTCATGTCTGCGTGGGTTCTCTCCGGGTACTCTGGCTCCTCCCACCTTCCAAAGACATGCACTGATAGGTTAATTGGTTAATCTAAATCGCCCGTGGGAGTGAATGTGACAGTGGTTGTTTGTCTCTGTATGTTCAGCCCTGCGATGAACTGGAGACTTATCCAGGGTGAACCCCGCCTTCGCCCCTACATATCTGGGATAGGCTCCACCCCCATGGCCCTAGTGAGGATGAAGCGGGTTCAGAAAATGAATGAATGAATGTTCTTGCTCAGATTTTTTTTTCTCCTGCGCTTTGAGCTCAAATTTGACCCCCTGAACATTTATAAAAACTGACCAAATTTTGCCCAAAATTCAGAAATGTGCAAAATTGAATTTACATATAGGCTTCGTAGATGTCGGTAAAGAAATGTTGCTGCAGCGCCCCCTTGAAAAGTGGAAATGCATTATGCCAGTGAGACCACGTCCAATGTAAAGTTTGCCGTAGAGTCACAAAAATTGGTACACGGATTCTTTGTCAGGAGACAAACAAGAAATATTATTATGGCCATGCCCCTAAACCAACTGGAGGTCGGCCATATTGGATTGAAATTTCCAAAATGCTGAGTCAGCGTTTTTGCTGACGTCGCATTTTAACTATCTCCTCTTTGGCTGTTTGGCCAAATGAGCTCAAAATCAATGTACAGTATCTAGAGAAGTGGGGCATCAAAAGTTAGCCAAATTTTTGGCATCGGTGTCACCGTTTTTGTGTGACAACGTCACAAACTTTGCAAAGTTTCTTTGAAAATTTACCATTACAAAAATTGCTTCAGCTCAGACATACGAACACTGATTTAGCTCAAATTTGACTCAGTGGTACATCTCGCAGGTCTACACCCATTCAAAGGAAGAAATGGAATTTTGGCTCCATAGCGCCCCCTACAGATTTACTTATACAAAATTTGTTCAGTTTATACATATGAACACAGATTTGCCTCAAATTTGAGTCAATTGTCGAACTCCCAGGTCTACACCCATTCATCAGAAGACATAAAATTTGGTGCTAGAGCACCACCTGCTGAATGATGGACATACTTGTAGTGGACGTGCCCGTGGCGAGGGCCTTTAGATGCCGCTTGCGGCTTTAATTTATTTTTATTATTTTCCTGACGTCACTTTGAACTGGATTTTGACCCCCTAAACATGCTCAAAAACTCACCAAATTTGGCATGTATGTCAGGTCCGTCGAAAAATTTGATAAAATGCAAAAATTAACCCCGTCGGTGCCAAAATGGGCTCTCTAGCGCCACCTATGTTAAAAAAAAACACGGAAATCGCCATAGCGGCCAGCAGGAATGTCTGAGAGATGTGAAACCAATGCCAAAATGTTCGTTACACAGAGCACTACAACTTTTGGGTGGACATCAAAGAGCTATCTCCAACAGGAAGTCGGCAAATTGCCTTTCAAAGTAAAATCCTCAAATTAAAACTAGTCTGAGTCTTCTAAATAGCACCAAAAGGTAGAGTGAAGGGTCAGATGCAAAAGGGAGGGGGCTGGTGTCGGGACAGAGAGGTGTGAGTGGAGCGGAGGTGTCGACGGTCACAGGAGGCGGAACACACGGGAGGCGGATCGCCCGGTGCGAGGTCCCACCCAATGCTGCTTGCAGCTTTAATTGTATTTATTTTCTTTGTGACAGAAAATGAGAACTCCTAAGAATTGACATTTGTTTATTTGTTTGTTTATTTGTGTTTGTTTGTGTGTTTGTGTATTTGTGCTTGTTTGTTTATTTGTGTTTATTTGTGTGTGTGTGTTTATTTGTGTTTGTTTATTTTGTAGGATCCACTCCTGATGACGCAGTTCAACGAGTTAAACGAGGTAAAGAGTGAAAATGAATGATTTAATGACGAGAAGGAGACGAGAACCACAGCAAACGGAAACAACATTTACACATGAACAATACATACATGAGGACATACATGTTACAGACATGTATGTTATATGTCTGTAACATATATGTAACACATGTATGTAACATACATGTCTGTTACATACATGTGTTACATACATGTTACAGACATGTATGTTACATGTCTGTAACATATATGTAACACATGTATGTAACATACATGTCTGTTACATACATGTTACAGACATGTATGTTACATACATGTTACAGACATGTAACATACATGTCTGTAACATGTATGTAACACATGTATGTAAAAGACATGTCTGTTACATGTATGTAACACATGTATGTAACATACATGTCTGTAACATGTATGTAACATACATGTCTGTTACATGTAGGTAACACATGTATGTAACATACATGTCTGTTACATGTATGTAACACATGTATGTAACATACATGTCTGTTACATGTATGTAACACATGTATGTAACATACATGTCTGTTACATGTATGTAACACATGTATGTAACATACATATTATAGACATGTATGTTACATACACGATAAATACATATTAAATCCATATTAAACACACATGTATCTGAGGTCTTATTTGTTCCGTTTTTGACAGAGTTCTTCCTGTCGAACATCTTTCGTAAAGGTACAAATTAATAATAACAATTATAATAATGATAATAATAATTTTTGTTGTTTACACTGGACTATATATTGTTTGTTTGTTTGTGTTGTTGTTCAGGTTCGACTCCTCCATCTAAACCCACAGCAGGTCAATACACATATACATTATATATATATATATATATATATATACATACATACATATATATATATATATCTATATATATATATATATATATATATGTGTGTGTGTGTGTGTTTCTACTATTTATATATTTGTTTGTATTTGAATGGTTTCCAGTTGAACTCAGTGTAAATGTTTGTTTGTTTGTTTCAGGTGGCTTCAATCTGGAAGACGCACTGAAACCAGCAGGTACAAACTAACCTGGGTTAGATGAGTTAACCTGGGTTAGATGAGTTAACCTGGGTTAGATGAGTTTACTTTACTTTACTTTTCTTTTGTTTAATTTCATTGGTTTTTAGGCCCAAGCCGAGTAAAGCCGGCGCAGGGCCTATTGAGTCTGCAGTGGGCGCATGTGGACGAAATCGCCAGTGACGCGGTCGCCTTTCGCCACTGTCGCCACTCTCACACACATTCACATTCACGGCACTGAGACCTTTCCGAAGATGCATATGACATGTGCACAAGTCACATATTTACACCTGCTCAGGATGAATGGGAGTCAAAGGGACACGCCCACTCGAGGTCAGTCATGTGGGTGTAAGTGCACGACACGTGACCTCTGACCCCACAGACATGTGGGGGACCTCGAGAGCTTTCAAATAAAGTCAAATACGTGGTTGCCACGGAAACGCCTATATTGTTCTTGCTGAGATTATTATTATTATTATTTTTTTTTTTTTTTATTAGGCCCGAGCCGAGTAAAGCCGGCGCAGGGCCTATTGAGTCTGCAGTGGGCGCATGGGGAAAAAATCGGCAGTGACGTGGTCGCCTTTCGCCACTGTCGCCACTCTCACACATTTTCACATTCACGGCACTGAGACCTTTCCAACGATGTACATGACATGTGCACAAATCGCATATTTACACCTGCTCAGAATGAATGGGAGTCAATGGGACACGCCCACTCGGGGTCAGTCATGTGGGTGTAAGTGCACGACACGTGACCTCTGACCCCACAGACATGTGGGGGAGCTCGAGAGCTTTCACATAAGGCCAAATATGTGGTTGCCATAGAAACGGCTACATTGTTCTTGTTCAGATTCTTATTATTTTCTTTCTTTATTTTTTTTAAATTTATTTTTCTTCTCCTGCTCTTTGAGCTCAAATTTGATCCCCTGAACATTTACGAAAACTCACCAAATTTTGCCGAAAATTCAGAAGTGCGAGAAATTTAATTTACATATAGGTTTCGTAGATGTCGGTAAAGAAATGTTGCGGCAGCGCCCCCTTGAAAAGTGGAAATGCATTACGCCAATGGGAGCACGTCCAACATAAAGTTTGTCATAGAGCCACGAAAATCGGTACACAGATTCATCATGAGGAGACAAACAAAAAATATTATTATGGCCACGCCCCAAAACCAACCCTTAGTCAGCCATATTGGATTGAAATTTCCAAAATGCTGAGTCAGCGTTTTCGCTGACGTTGTATTTTAACTATCTCCTCCTTGGCCGTTTGGCCGAATGAGCTCAAAATCGGTATACAGTATCTAGAGAAGAGGGGCATCAAAAATTAGCCGAATTTTTTGGATAGGTGTCACCGTTTTTGTGTGACGACGTCGAAAACTTTGCAAAGTTTCTTCGTGAATTTACCATTACAAAAATTGCTTCAGCTCAGACATACGAACACCGATTTGGCTTAAATTTGACTCAGACGTCCATCTCCCAGGCCTACACCCATTTCTTAAAAGAAATTGAAATTTTGCACTATAGCGCCCCCTACAAATGTACATTTACAAAAATGAGATAAGTTCAGACATACAAGCGCCGATTTGGCTCAAATTTGACTCAGACATCTGTTTCCCCGGCCTACACCTATTTATCAAAAGAAACTGAAATTTTGCACTACAGCGCCCCCTATAAAAATTTTTAATATTTTTTTATTAAAATTTCTTCAGTTCGGACATACGAACACTGATTTGGCTCAAATTTGACTCAGACGTCTATCTCCCAGGCCTACACCCATTTATCAGAAATATTTGAAATTCGGTGCCATAGCGCCCCCTACAATTTTACCTTTATAAAAATTACTTCACGTTAGACATACGAATACCAATTTGGCTCAAATTTGAATCAGTTGTCAGTCTCCCAGGCCTACACCCATTTATCAAAAGAAATTGCCACTTCGCTCAGTAGCGCCCCCTACAAATTTACCTTCACGAAAATTGCATCAATTCGGACATACGAACACTGATTTAGCTCAAATTTGACTCAGTGGTACATCTCGCAAACCTACACCCATTCAATGGAAGAAATTTATTTTTAGCTGCACAGCGCCCCCTACAGATTTACTTATACAAAAATTTCTGTAGTTTGAACATACAAAGATTTGCCTCAAATTTGAATCAGTTGTCAATCTCCCAGGCTACACCCATTCATCAGAAGACATTGAAATTTGGTGCAAGAGCGCCACCTGCTGAACGATGGACATACTTCTACTGGACATGCCCATGGCAAGGGCCTTTAGATGCCGCTTGCGGCTTTAATTTTTTTAATTTATTTTTTTTGGTCTATTTTTGTCTTATTAGGCCCGAGCCGAGTAAAGCCGGCGCAGGGCCTATTGAGTCTGCAGTGGGCGCATGGGGAAAAAATCGGCAGTGACGTGGTCGCCTTTCGCCACTGTCGCCACTCTCACACATATTCACATTCACGGCACTGAGACCTTTCCGACGATGTACATGACATGTGCACAAATCGCATATTTACACCTGCTCAGAATGAATGGGAGTCAATGGGACACGCCCAGTCACGGTCAGTCATGTGGGTGTAAGTGCACGACACCTGACCTCTGACCCCACAGACATGTGGGGGACCTCGAGAACTTTCAAAAAAGGGCAATACGTGGTTGCCATAGAAACAGCTATATTGTTCTTGCTCAGATTATTATTTTTATTTTATTTATTTATTTATTTATTTTGTCTTATATTTCTTTCTCCTGCGCTTTGAGCTCAATTTTGACCCTCTGAACATTTACGAAAACTCACCAAATTTTGCCCAAAATTCAGAAGTGTGAGAAATTGAATTTACATATAGGTTTCGTAGATGTCGGTAAAGAAATGTTGCTGCAGCGCCCCCTTGAAAAGTGGAAATGCATTGCGCCAATGGGAGCACGTCCAACATAAAGTTTGTCATAGAGCCACGAAAATCGGTAGACAGATTCATCATGAGGAGACAAACAAAAAATATTATTATGGCCACACCCCTAAACCAACCCTTTGTCGGCCATATTGGATTGAAATTTCCAAAATGCTGAGTCAGCGTTTTCACTGAAGTTGTATTTTAACTATCTCCTACTAAGCCATTTGGCCGAATGAGCTCAAAATCGAAGTACAGTATCTAGAGAAGTGGGGCATCAAAAGTTAGCTGAATTTTTTGAATCGGTGTCACCGTTTTTGTGTGACGAGGTTGCAAACTTTGCGAAGTTTTTTCGAAAATTTACCATCACAAAAATTGCTTCAGCTCAGACATACGAACACCGATTTGTCTGAAATTTGACTCAGACGTCTATCTCCCAGGCCTACACCCATTTATTAAAAGAAATTGAAATTTTGCACTATAGCGCCCCCTACAAATGTACATTTAAAACAATGACATTAGTTCGGACATACGAACACCGATTTGGCTTAAATTTGACTCAGACATCTGTCTCCAAGGCCTACACCTATTTATCAAAAGAAACAGAAATTTTGCAATACAGCACCCCCTACAAAAATTTGACTCAGACATCTATATCCCAGGCCTACACCCATTTACCAGAAAAAATTTAAATTCGGCGCCATAGCGCCCCCTACAATGTTACCTTTACGAAAATTACTTCATGTTAGACATGCGAACACCAATTTGGCTCAAATTTGAATCAGTTGTCAATCTCCCAGGCCTACACCCATTTATCAAAACAAATTGCCACTTCACTCAGTAGCGCCCCCTACAAATTTACCTTCACGAAAATTGCATCAGTTCAGACATACGAACACCGATTTGGCTCAAATTTGACTCAGTGGTACATCTCACAGGCCTACGCCCATTCAATGGAACAAATTGAATTTTGGCTCATAGCGCCCCCTACAGATTTATATATACAAAATTTTGTATCGCTTTGAGCTCAATTTTGACCCCCTGAAACATTTACGAAAATTCACCAAATTTGCACAAAATTCAGAAGTGCGAGAAATTGAATTTATATATAGGTTTCGTAGATGTCGGTAAAGAAATGTTGCAGCAGCGCCCCCTTGAAAAGTGGAAATGCATTACGCCAATGGGAGCACGTCCTACATCAAGTTTGTCGTAGAGCCACGAAAATCGGTACACAGATTCATCATGAGGACACAAACAAAAAATATTATTATGGCCACGCCCCTAAACCAACCCTTAGTCCGCCATATTGGATTGAAATTTCCAAAATGCTGAGTCAGCGTTTTCGCTGACGTCGTATTTAACTATCTCCTCCTTGGCCGTTTGGCCGAATGAGCTCAAATCGGTGTACAGTATCAAGAAAAGTGGGACATCAAAAGTTAGCCGAATTTTTTGAATCGGTGTCACCGTTTTTGTGCGACGAGGGTTACAAACTTTGCGACGTTTTTTTCGAAAATTTGCCATCACAAAAATTGCTTCAGCTTAGACATACAAACACTGATTTGGCTGAAATTTGACTCAGACATCTATCTCCCAGGCCTACACCCATTTATTGAAAGAAATTGACATTTCGCACTATAGCGCCCCCTACAAATGTACATTTACAAAATGACATCAGTTCGGACATACGAAAACCAGTTTGGCTTAAATTTGACTCAAACATCTGTCTCCCCGGCCTACACCTACTTCTCAAAAGAAACTGAAATTTTGCACTACAGCGCCCCCCTACAACAATTTTTCAATATTTTTTTTTTTTTATTAAAATTGCTTCAGTTCGGGACATATGAACACCGATTTGGCTCAAATTTGACTCAGACGTCTATCTCTCAGGCCTACACCCATTTATCAGAAAATTTGAAATTCGCTGCCATAGCGCCCCCTACAATTTTACCTTCATGAAAATTACTTCACGTTATACATACAAACACCAATTTGGCTCAAATTAGAATCAGTTGTCAATCTCCCAGGCCTACACCCATTTATCAAGAGGAAAATGACATTTTGCTACATAGCGCCCCCTACAAATTTACCTTTCACGAAAATTGCATTAATTCAAACATACGAACAACGATTTGGCTCAAATTTGACCTCAGTGGTAAATCTCGCAGGTCTACACCCATTCAAAGGACGAAATTCAATTTCAGCTGCATAGCGCTCCCTACAGATTTACTTATACAAAAATTTCTTTAGTTTGGACATAAAACCAAGATCTGCCTCAAATTTGAATCAGTTGTCAATCTTCCAGTCTACACCCATTCATCAGAAGACATTGAAATTTGGTGCTAGAGCGCCACCTGCTGAACGATGGAACATACTTCTACTGGACGTGCCCGTGGCGAGGGCCTTTAGATGCCACTTGCGGCTTTAATTTTTGTTTGTTTTCTCTTCAGGTGTGATTCCTACAGATGAACCACAGGTCAGTGTCTTCGTCCACTGTCCACTGTCCTTCAGGTCACCTCGTCCTAAAACCAGACTCATGTGACCTTTGTCCTCCGTCCACAGACTTCAGTCCAGGTTCTCCAAAAACTGACCAGGATCATGGACAGCTCAGAAGACTGCACTGACTCCACTGGTGAGTCCACCTGGTCCCCCATGTCCACTGGGTCCACCGGTCCACCCTGACCCCCATGTCCACTAGGTCCACCCTGTCCCCCATGTCCACTGGGTCCACCCTGACCCCCATGTCCACTAGGTCCACTGGGTCCACCCTGACCCCCATGTCCACTAGGTCCACTGGGTCCACCCTGTCCCCCATGTCCACTGGGTCCACCGAGTCCACCCTGACCCCCATATGTCCACCGAGTCCACCCTGACCCCCATATGTCCACTGGGTCCACCCTGACCCCCATGTCCACTAGGTCCACTGGGTCCACCCTGTCCCCCATGTCCACTGGGTCCACCCTGTCCCCCATTTCCACTGGGTCCACCCGGACCCCATGTCCACTAGGTCCACTGGGTCCACCCTGTCCCCCATGTCCAATGGGTCCACCCTGTCCCCCATGTCCACTGGGTCCACCGGGTCCACCCTGACCCCCATGTCCACTGGGTACACCCTGTCCCCCATGTCCCACTAGGTCCACTGGGTCCACCCTGTCCCCTATGTCCACTGGGTCCACCGGGTCCACCCTGTCCCCCATGTCCACTGGGTCCACTCTGTCCCACCATGTCCCACTGGGTCCACCCTGTCCCCCATTTCCACTGGGTCCACCCTGTCCCCCATTTCCACTGGGTCCACCGGGTCCACCCTGACCCCATGTCCACCGGGTCCACCCTGTCCCCCATGTCCACTGGGTCCACCGGGTCCACCCTGACCCCCATGTCACTGGGTCCACCCTGTCCCCCATGTCCACTGGGTCCACCCTGTCCCCATGTCCACTGGGTCCACCCTGTCCCCATGTCCACTGGGTCCACCCTGTCCCCCGGGTCCACCCTGACCCCATGTCCACTGGGTCCACCCTGTCCCCATGTCCACTGGGTCCACCCTGACCCCCATGTCCACTGGGTCCACCCTGTCCCCCATGTCCACTGGGTCCACCCTGTCCCCCGGGTCCACCCTGACCCCATGTCCACTGGGTCCACCCCTGTCCCCCATGTCCACTGGGTCCACCCTGACCCCCATGTCACCGGGTCCACCCTGTCCCCCATGTCCACTGGGTCCACTGGGTCCACCCTGACCCCCATGTCCACCGGGTCCACCCTGTCCCCCCATGTCCACTGGGTTCACCCTGACCCCCATGTCCACTGGGTCCACCCTGTCCCCATGTCACTGGGTCCACCCTGTCCCCCGGGTCCACTCTGACCCCCATGTCCACTGGGTCCACCCTGTCCCCCATGTCCACTGGTCCACCCTGACCCCCATGTCCATGGGTCCACCCTGTCCCCATGTCCACTGGGTCCACCCTGACCCCATGTCCACTGGGTCCCACTGGGTCCACCCTTGACCCCCATGTCCACTGGGGTCCACCGTCCCACCATGTCCACTGGGTTCACCCTGACCCCCATGTCCACTGGGTCCACCCCTGTCCCCCATGTCCACTGGGGTCCACCTGTCCCCCGGGTCCACTCTGACCCCCAGGTCACTGGGTCCACCCTGTCCCCCATGGTCCACCTGGTCCACCCTGACCCCATGTCCACTGGGTCCACCCTGTCCCCCATGTCCACTGGGTCCACCCTGACCCCCATGTCCACTGGTCCACAAAAATCATCAATTCAACTTTTTCCTTTTTACTGAAAGAACATTATTATATTTTCGATCTGCAGAGGATGACCACCTATGACTCCTGGACGCACCATGAACACACCTGAACGCACCCAAACACACCTGAATGCACCTGAACGCACCATGACGCACCTGAATGCACCCATGAACACACCTGGATGCATCTGAATGCACATGAACCACACCTGAACGTACATGAACACACCTTGAACGCACCTGAACATACCACGGAACGCTCCTGAAACACACCTGAATGCATCGGAACACACCATAAAGCACCTGAATGCACCATGTATGCACCTGAATGCACCTGAACACACCTGGAAGCACTATGAATGCAGCTGAATGCACTATGAACCACACCCTGAACGCACCATGAACGCACCTGAACGCCCCATGAACACACCTGAATGCACCTGAACGTACCATGAACCCTCTCTAATGCTCTATAAATCAAAATGTGATTGATGGCTGAATGGGCTTTGATTCAAAAGGTGTTTGATCAATAAGGTGGAACAAACGTCCATATGTGTGTTTGTGTTTGTTTACTGTAATCAGACTTCAGTTTGTTTTACTTTAATCACATGACTTCAGTTTGTTTGTTTACTTAATCACATGACTTCAGTTTGTTTACTTTAATCACATGACTTCAGTGGTTAGTGTTAGAGTTGAAATTCAACCTCCTCCAGTTCATTAAATCCATTTAAACTTCAGTTTCAGTCTGTTTCTGTTCACTGAACCCTTTTCCTTTCATCTACAGAATATGTTTGTACATTTGAACTAATCTGACTCCAATCTGAAGTTCCTGACTGGACCACTGGGGGCGCCACCCCCCGAAAACCATATCAACTGGGTTGGATTTATTAATGAGTGACACAAAAGACCCATTTGGAACCAACAAGGTGTTGACTATGCATTAGAGACGATTAGAACGACAGAAAAAAAGACCAAAAAAAAAAGACAAAAACAACCCACAAAAGAAAATAAAAAGACAAAAAAGACAAAGAAAAAAAGACAGAAAAGACAAAAAAAAGGAAAAAAAGTTTTTAAAAAAGCCTTTACTTTTTTTTTTTTGAGCCTTCACTTACATGTTCCGTCCACTAGATGGCGGTGACGTCACACTTCCCCCCTCACTTAACCCCGCCCATTTCCTGATGCCTGTCAGTCCACACCCTGGAACAAACCCACCCAACCCATGAGAACAGAGGGAACCGAACCAGAGTCCACTCACAGTCCACATTCATTTAAGCAGTTCTGATCCTGGACAGGAAACCCGCCCCGGTTTTTTAGACGCGGTCCATCTGAGACCACATTCAGGCCTTTGGTCTTCATCCATCGGCTACGTTTGTGACGTCATAGTGTTCTTTACTTCGACAAAAAACACTTATTAAAAGTTCAACTTCCGCCTTTTGTTGGTTTGATGAAGGTTCGGGTTCTGGTACAAACACCCGAAACAGGCCCGGTTTTCTCCGAACCTGATGATGTTCTGGGAACGAACCTGGAGCCGAACCAAAGGCCGAACCCGAACCCTATCAGCTGATCGTTTTACTAGAGTTCGGTTCAGTCCGCTTTGATTCAACAAGAACAAAACCTTAAATGACCGCATTGGTCAACGGAGTTCCGCACGGCTCCGGAAACAGCCGAACCCTGGACACGGGGGCGGGGTCACCTCTAAACTCACCAATACCCCGTGAACGCACCACACCCACTGAAACCGAACACGGTCCGAAAAAAAAAAAAAAAAAAAAAAAAAAAAAAAACACACCGTTGAACGCACCACACCCACGGACTGAAACAGAACACCGGTCCCAAAAAAGAACAGACACCAGGACCCGGATAGGACCCCAAGACCCAGACCCGGACCCGGATCGTAAAAAAAAAAAAACTGATCCGAACCGAAAAACCAGACCCGGACCAAAAAAAAAAAAAAAAAAAAAAAAACAGAGCCGGACCAAAAGAACCCAGGACCGGACGCACTGGGACCCCGAAGTCCCTGAAGGCCTCAGAACCTTGAGACCGGATCCAGTGGAGTTTAAAAAGAACCAGAACCTGAACCAGAATCAGAACCAGATCCAGAATGAAGCTGACTTTAAGGGTCCTGGTTCTGTTTGGTGCTGGTGACCGGAACACTGAGCCAAGGATTTGGTGAGTGTCAAATTCCATCAAATTAAACCCAATGTTATTTTATTTCTATAGTTCCAAATCATAACACAGTTCTCTGATGCACACTTTACATCTAGATACTGGTTCTAAAGCAGCCTGCAAGACCATTTACACAAACCATGCAGAATCCAGCTGGGACCTAAGAGGACTGGGTTTAGACTGGGTTAGTTTCGAGTAGTTTAGGCTAGTTTGGTATTCGTTTATTTGCAAAGGGTGAGACTAGTGTAGATTAGTTTGGACTAGTTTAGATTAGTTTGTAATTTGGACTTGGTTTAGTGTTGACTGGTTTCGTTTAGTTTTATTACAGAGGGTTTAAACTAGTTTATATTAGTTTGGCCTAGTTAGTTTAGTTACGTTTGGACTGGGTTAGTTGGACTAGTTTAAACCTAAATCCCTCTGTTAATCTTAGCTCTGTTAGCTTAGCTCTGTTTTTAGACTGAAACTCCAACAGTTAAACTTTAATCACCTCTGTTAGCTTAGCTCTGTTTTTTAGGACTGAAAACTCCAACAGTTAAACCTTAAATCACCTCTGTTAGCTTAGCTCTGTTAGCTTAGCTCTGTTTTTAGACTGAAAACTCCAACAGTTAAACCTTAATCACCGCTGTTAGCTTAGCTCTGTTAGCTTAGGTTTTTAGCTTAGCTCTATTTCCTGTTGGTTGTGTCATCAATAACTGAATTACAGATCTGTTTGAATTCCAACAAACAAGTTCAGAACTATTAGTCTGAACCACGGATCAACAAACGGAAACTATAGCAACCATAAGAACATCCCATAATAACTGTAGTATGAACCATGGATCAACAATGGAAACTAAGGCAACCGTAAGAACATCCCATAATAAGTGTCCATTTCCATTGTATCCAGTTCAGTCCAGTTTTGAACAGTTTGGTTCTTATGGTTCTCATGCTCACAGTGACTCTAGTGGTCACATACATGTGCAGCTGTGGGACAACTGCACACATGTAACCATGGCAACGGCCTCAGTAGAGGAAACCACATGCACACATGTAACCATGGCAACGGCCTCAGTAGAGGAAACCACTGCCACATGTAGCCATGGCAACAGCCTCAGTAGAGGAAACCACTGCACACATGTAACCATGGCACCGGCCTCAGTAGAGGAAACACTGCACACATGTAACCATGGCAACGGCCCTCAGTAGTGGAAACCACAACCCAACGACAGACACTGACAGTAGAAAAAGTGTTTCGCACAGACAGGACGGTAACTGTGGGTGAGAGTTCAACAGGAGAATACAGAGTCAGCTGTAGTTTCCTGTTTTTGAAAACACCATTCATTCATTCATTCATTCATTCATTCTAATCTGATCCTAATAAGCACATACAGATGCAGGGGTTTCCAGTCTAATACTAAACACATACAGATGCAGGGGGTTCCAGTCTAAATACTAAACATATACAGATGCAGGGGTTCCAGTCTAAATACTAAACCTATACAGATGCAGGGGTTAAACCGTAGTCCTTATTTTTTAGTAAACTGCACAAACTGGTCACTAATGAGTCACAGCCTCCACAACCCCAGTTGCCATAGCAACCATCACAACAGACTGATTTCCTATTGACAGGAACACCCAAACACTGAGCACATGAAAGAAAGAAAGAAAGAAAGAAGAGAAAGTGGAAGTAGAAAGAAAGAAAAAGAAAGAAAGAAAGAAAGATAGAAAAGAAAGAAGGAAAGAAAGAAAGAAGAGAAAGAAAGGAAGAAAGAAAGAGAGAGAGAGAAAGAAGGAAAGACAAGAAAAGAAGGAAAGAAAGAAAGACAGAGAGAAAGAAAGACAGACAAGTAAAGGACAGATAGGTAAAGGACAGACAGATAAAGGTAGGGCTGCACGATTTTGGGCAAAAAAAAAAAAAAAATCCCAATTTTTTCCTCTAAAAACTCAATTTTGATTTCGATTTTTGGGTAAAACTATAAAAGCCAACAGAAGTCAGCATGTGGTTTTCATGAGCAGCCCATAATGCAAGGCACTGCTCTGACTAAATCTGTGATGGGATCATGTGATGAACCCACAGAGGTTTAATTTTTCTGAATTAAATCTTTATTGAATGAAGTCGAGTATACACACAATGTATACAAGGAAATAACAGAAGTTTGTCAGGGGGAATACACTATAATACAATGTCCAAATCAGAGCAAATACTGAATGTTTTTACAGCCTTTTGTTCCAGATTTATCGAACAGCATTAAATAAAGTTCAACATCTTTCAAAAAATAAATAATATTTGGTTTTGTGTTACAGAACTTACATTTGTGAATGAAAAATTTAGCAAGAAAGAGGACTAAATTAATTTTTATTTATTTATTTATTTATTCATTTATTTATTTATTTATTTTTCTGGGTATCTGGTCCACAGCAGTGATCCCAGTGTCAGTCAGTGACAGGCATCAGTCGTGTGTGTGTGGACCAGGTTCATATGAGTGATCCACATGGTTCTGTTTAAATATGAGTGATCCACATGTGGTTCTGTTTAAATATGAGTGATCCACATGGTTCTGTTTAAATATGAGTGATCCACATGTGGTTCTGTTTAAATATGAGTGATCCCCAATGTGGTTCTGTTTAAATATGAGTGATCCACAGTGGTGTTTAAATATGAGTGATCCACATGTGGTTCTGTTAAATATGAGTGATCCACATGTGGTTCTGTTTAAATATGAGTGATCCACATGTGGTTCTGTTAAATATGAGTGATCCACATGGTTCTGTTTAAATATGAGTGATCCACATGGTTCTGTTTAAATATGAGTGATCCACATGTGGTTCTGTTTAAATATGAGTGATCCACATGTGGTCTGTTAAATGAGGTGATCACAATGGTTCTGTTTAAATATGAGTGATCCACATGTGGTTCTGTTTAAATATGAGTGATCCACATGGTTCTGTTTAAATATGAGTGATCCACATGTGGTTCTGTTTAAATATGAGTGATCCACATGTGGTTCTGTTTAATATGAGTGATCCACATGGTTCTGTTAAATATGAGTGATCCACATGTGGTTCTGTTTAAATGAGTGATCCACATGGTTTCTGTTTAATATGAGTGATCCACATGTGGTTCTGTTTAAATGAGTGATCCACATGGTTCTGTTTAAATATGAGTGATCCACATGTGGGTTCTGTTTTAACTCTGAGTGATCCACATGGTTCTGTTTAAATATGAGTGATCCACATGTGGTTCTGTTAATATGATGTGCTCCACATGGTTCTGTGTAAATATGAGTGATCCACATGTGGTTCTGTTTAAATATGAGGATCCACATGGTTCTGTTTAAATATGAGTGATCCACATGTGGTTCTGTTTAAAGATGAGTGATCCACATGTGGTTATGTTTAAATATGAGTGATCCACTGGTTCTGTTTAAATATGAGTGATCTCATGTTGGTTCTGTTTAAATATGAGTGATCCACATGTGGTTCTGTTTAAATCTGAGTGATCCACATGGTTCTGTTTAAATATGCAGTGATCCACATGTGGTTCTGTTAAATATGAGTGATCAATGTGGTTCTGTTTAAATATGAGGTGATCACATGGTTCTGTTAAATATGAGTGATCCCATGTGGTTCTGTTTAAATATGAGTGATCCACATGTGGTTCTGTTTAAATATGATGATCCACATGTGGTTCTGTTTAAACTGGAGGATCTGTGCGTGGAACAGACCGACCCAGGACACTGGGGTTCTATGTGTGACCAGGTAATATGAGTGATCCACATGGTTCTGTTTAAATATGAGTGATCCACATGTGGTTCTGTTTAAACTGGAGGATCTGTGCATGGAACAGACCGACCCAGGCACACTGGAGGTTCTATGTTGGACCAGGTTAATATGAGTGATCCACATGGTTCTTTTAAATATGATGATCCACATGTGGTTCTGTTTAAATATGAGTGATCCACATGTGGTTCTGTATAAATATGAGAGATCCCACATGTGGTTCTGTTTAAATATGAGTGGATCCACATGTGTTTCTGTTTAAATATGAGTGATCCACATGGTTCTGTTTAAATATGAGTGATCCACATGGTTCTGTTTAAATATGAGTGATCCTCATGTGGTTCTGTTTAAATATGAGGTGATCCACATGTGGTTCTGTTTAAATATGAGTGATCCACATGGTTCTGTTTAAATATGAGTGATCCACATGTGGTTCTGTTTAAATATGAGTGATCCACATGGTTCTGTTTAAATATGAGTGATCCTCATGTGGTTCTGTTTAAATATGAGTGATCCACATGTGGTTCTGTTTAAATATGAGTGATCCACATGTGGTTCTGTTTAAACTGGAGGATCTGTGCGTGGAACAGACTGACCCAGGACACACTGGAGGGTTCTATGTGTGGAGCTGGTGGATGTGTGTGGGCAGTGGGCTGTGTGGGCTCCTCTGCTGAGGCTGAGGACCCCAAGACCCAGACCTGGACCCAGTTCGGTACGGATCCGGGACACGTAAGATGAATGATCCGCATGCAGTTCTGTTTCAGTTGTGGGATCCGTTGTGAAGCCACGGCTTATATTGGTATAAGTACTGTGGGCTCATGAACACATTTAAAGTCAGTCATTACACAGACTTCTGTGACAGACCGCTGTCACTGATAGGAGGAGGAGCCTACGGGAGCCTGGAGGAGGAGCCTGGAGGAGGAGCCTACGGGAGCCCGCAAGTGCGCAGCCGGAAGCACGAGACAGATGAAATTGATTTTACGATTTCCCTTTTTTAAAAATCGTCCTTATTAAAAAATTCGATTTTGATTTAAATTGATTAATCGTGCAGCCCTAGGTAAAGGACCAGACAGGTAAAGGACAGACAGATAAAGGAAGACAGATAAAGACGACAGGTAAAGGACAGACAGATAAAGGACAGACAGATAAAGGACAGACAGATAAAGGACAGACAGTAAAGGACAGACAGATAAAGGACAGACAGATAAAGGACAGACAGGTAAAGGACGACAGGTAAAGGACAGACAGATAAAGACAGACAAAGGACATGACGGTAAAGGACAGACAGATAAAGGCAGACAAAGGACCGACAGGTAAAAGGACAGACAGATAAAGGACAGACAGGTAAAGGACAGACAGGGTAAAGGACAGGTTCGAACACACAGATGTTTTTAAACTCCAACTAAACAGTAAAAACACTCAGAGCACAGACCTCCACCAAGGCAGATCTGCCCCACCCCCCCCCACCCCCACCCCCCCCATCACCCCCAAAATTTGATCATTTCTTTCTTGTGCCAGAATCAACATTTACTGAAAATTTCATGAAAATCCATCCATAACTTTTGGCGTTATCTTACTAACAAACAAACAAACAAACATGCACGCACACAAAGCAAAGCAATCACAATACCTCCTGGAGGTAACCAGTGCGTTGTGGGTACTGCACCAGTGCATTGTGGGTACTTACACAGAGGACCAAAGGGACAACAGCTTGCTCATTGGTTGTTTTAAAGCTGATTTTTGCACATTTTAAATCTTTGACCACAACTTTCTGAGATTCAACACAGTTCAACAGGAGTGTGTTCATCTGCATACAGAGCAATATTGAAATGATTCAAGGTTCATGAAAACAGAGAAGTGAATGGCCCAGAAGTGATCCCAGAGGAACACCTCCATCTACCACTCAACAGTCCTCATACTGGTGGGAACACAAATACTTTTATCCAGCTGTTATACTTGGCTGAGTCTATATCCAGCTGTTAGACCGGCCCGGCTCAGTCTACTAACAGCTGAACTTGTTGAATTAACAGTCTTGTATTTTTTTTTTTTTTTAGATCTGTCCGACGCTCTGGACGACGTTGGTGAGTTGTGTCTGTGGAACCAGAATCATTCCATATTTAACATCTACACTGCATTCAACACCAAGGAAGACAGTGAATTCCATTAAAAACTGAGTCTGATCAATAATCAGATCATTTCACTGTGTCTCTAACATTTACATATTTATTTATTTTTCTTTTTTTTCAGCACGACTCCTGCCAAACCCAAGATCCACCAAAAAAGAACGGTTTGTATTTGAGTTCAATATTTACAGGAGTTCATGAGTTGAATGTGTTTTGAACAGCTGAATGTGTACCATTGAACAGATGTTGTACCAGTTGAATCTGTTTGTATTTCCTGTCTCTACAGATGACTTCACGTTGGACCTGGCAGATGCGTTTGATGGTAACTCCTCCTCCATCTGTAACTCCTCCCCCTTCTGTAGCTCCTCCCTTTCTTTGATGACGGACACCTTTAACGGTTCAACTGTGTTCAATTGTGTGTTGTGCAGATTCGGACCCCCAAACCCCCACAGCCAGACCACCTGCCCCGGTGCCCCCACAGACTGGAGGAGGAGGAGGTGGGTGATCCAATCTGCTGGGTCCACTGTGGGGTTCATCTGGTCCCCTATAGGTCAGAACACACCCCCTGTCCCACTTGTTAGGCCCGAGCCGAGTAAAGCCGCGCAGGGCGTATTGAGGTCTGCAGTGGGCGCATGGGGACGAAATCGCCAGTGACGTCGGTCGCCTTTCGCCACTGTCGCCACTCTCACACATATTCAGCATTCACGGCACTGAGACCTTTCCGACGATGTATATGACATGTGCACAAAATCGCATATTTACACCTGCTCAGAATGAATGGTGAGTCAATGGGACACGCGCACTCGGGGTTAGTCACATGGGTGTAAGTCGCACGACACGTGACATCTGACCCCACAGGCAGTGGGGGACCTCGAGAACTTTCAAAAAAGGGCAAAAAAGGTGGTTGCCATAGAAAACGGCTATATTGTTCTTGCTCAGATTATATATTATTTTTTTTTTTTTTTTTGTCTTATTTTTCTTTCTCCTGCGCTTGAGCTCAATTTTGACCCTCTGAACATTTACGAAAACTCACCAAATTTTGCCTAAAATTCAGAAGTGTGAGAAATTGAATTTACATATAGGTTTCGTAGATGGCGGTAAAGAAATGTTGCTCATAGCGCCCCCTACAGATTTATATATACAAAATTTTGTTCAGTTCGGACATACGAACCATGATTTGTCTCAATCAATTGTCAATGTCCCAGGCCTAAACCCATTCATAGAAGACACAAAATTTGGGCTACAGCACACCTGCTGAACGATGAGCATACTTTCACTGGACGTGCCCTTGCGAGGGCCTTTAGATGCCGCTTGCGGCTTTAATTTTTTTTTTTTCTTTCTCCTGCGCTTTGAGCTCAATTTTGACCCTCTGAACATTTACGAAACTCACCAAATTTTGCATAAAATTCAGAAGTGCGGAAATTGAATTTACATATAGGTTTCGTAGATGTCGGTAAAGAAATGTTGCGGCACCGCCCCCTTGAAAAGTGGAAATGCATTGCGCCAATGGAAGCACGTCCAACATAAAGTTTGTCGTAGAGCCACAAAAATCGGTACACAGATTTCATCATGAGGAGACAAACAAAAAATATTATTATGGCCACGCCCCTAAACCAACCTTAGTCGGCCATATTGGATTGAAATTTCCAAATGCTGAGTCAGCGTTTTCCGCTGACGTTGTATTTTAACTATCTCCTACTAAGCCGTTTGGTCCGAATGAGCTCAAAATCGGTGTACAGTATCTAGAGAAGTGGGGCATCAAAAGTTAGCCGAATTTTTCGAATAGGCATCACTGTTTTTTGTGTGACGAGGTTGCAAAACTTTGCGAAGTTTTCTCGAAAATTTACCATCACAAAATGCTTCAGCTCAGACATACGAACACCGATTTGGCTGAAATTTGACTTCAGACGTCTATCTCCCAGGCCTACACCATTTATTAAAAGAAATTGAAATTCGCACTATAGCGCCCCCTCAAATGTACATTTCCAAAAAGACATCAGTTCGGACATATGCACACCTGATTTGGCTCAATGTAAACTCAGACAGCTGTCTCCAAGGCCTACACCTATTTATCAAAAGAAAACTGAAATTTTGCACTACAGCGCCCCCTACAAAAAAATTTTTAAATATTTTTTATTAAAATTGCTTCAGTTCGGAACATACGAACACCAATTTGGCTCAAATTTGACTCAGACGTCTATATCCCAGGCCTACCCCCATTTATCAGAAAAATTTTAAATCGGCGACCATAGCGCCCCCTACAATGTTACCTTTACGAAAATTAGTTCACGATTAGACATGCGAACACCAATTTGTTTTCAAATTTGAATCAGTTTTCAATCTCCAGGCCTACCACCCATTTATCAAAGAAATTACCACTTCGCTCAGTAGCGCCCCCTACAAATTTACCTTCACGAAAAATTGCATCAGTTCAGGACATACGAACACCGATTTGGCTCAAATTTGACTCAGTGGCACATCTCACAGGCCTACACCCATTCAATGGAACACATTGAATTTTGGCTCATAGCGCCCCCTACAGATTATGTATACAAAATTTGTTCAGTTCGGACATACGAAACACTGATTTGTCTCAAATCAATTGTCAATGTCCAGGCCTAAACCCATTCATCAGAAGACACAAAAATTTGGGGCTAGAGCGCCACCTGCTGAACGATGAGCATACTTCCACTGGACGTGCCCTTGGCGAGGGCCTTTAGATGCCGCTTGCGGCTTTAATTGTGTTTGATGTTGTTTGTTGTTTGTTGTTTCAGGTGGTGGATCTTTTGTTGTGTTTGATGTTGTTTGTTGTTTCAGGTGGTGGATCTTTGTTGTGTTTGATGTTGTTTGTTTGTTGTTTCAGGTGGTGGATCTTTGTTGTGTTTGATGTTGTTTGTTGTTTCAGGTGGTGGCTCTTTGTTGTGTTTGATGTTGTTTGTTGTTTCAGGTGGTGGATCTTTGTTGTGTTTGATGTTGTTTGTTTGGTTGTTTCAGGTGGTGGATCTTTGTTGTGTTTGATGTTGTTTGTTGTTTCAGGTGGTGGATCTTTGTTGTGTTTGATGTTGTTTGTTGTTTCAGGTGGTGGATCGTTGTTGTGTTTGATGTTGTTTGTTTGTTGTTTCAGGTGGTGGATCTTTGTTGTGTTTGATGTGGTTTTGTTTCAGGTGGTGGATCTTTGTTGGTTTGATGTTGTTTGTTGTTTCAGGTGGTGGGATCTTGTTGTGTTGGATGTTGTTTGTTTGTTGTTTCAGGGTGGTGGATCTTTGTTGGTTTTGATGTTGTTTGTTTGTGTTCAGGTGGTGGATCTTGTTGTGTTTGATGTTGTTTTGTTGTTGTTTCAGGTGGTGGATCTTTGTTGTGTTTGATGTGTTTGTTTGTTGTTTCAGGTGGTGGATCTTTGTTGTGTTTGATGTTGTTTGTTTTTTGTTTCAGGTGGTGGATCTTTCGGTGACTCAGATTTACTGGATGTCAGTGGAGGAGACTACAAACCAGACGGAGGGAAATCAGGAGGTATGCATCAGAAAAAATACAGAAATATAAAGAAAAAAAAACGAGGTAACGCATCATCAAATATAAAGAAACTATGAAGAAAAAAGAGAGAGAAGGACAAAAAAATAAAGGAGGTAACGCATCAAAACAGGAGAATGGACATTCTCTCTCTCTCTCTCTCTCTCTCTCTCTCTCTCTCTCTCTCTCTCTCTCTCTCTCTCTCTCTCTCTCTCTCTCTCTCCATCTCCTCTCTCTCTCTCCTCTCTCTCTCTATCTCTCTCTCCTCTCTTCTCTCTCTCTCTCTATCCCCGGCTGACTCACACTGTCCCTCTCCCTCCCTCTAACACCCCCCTCCCCTGTTTGTGGTTTCCATGACTCCAGCTGACTCACACTGCCACCCCCCACCCCACCCCACCCCCGTACATGTTTTCTGTGTTCATTATAGGTCACAGGAACTGGACCAGTTTGAACACAATCAGCTGATTGGAGTCCAGTAGTCTGGTCACTTCCTGTTTGGGTCTGGACTCATGTCATAATACAGTCCCGTCCAGTTCAGTCCAGTCCAGTCCAGTCTAGTCCAGTCCAGTCTAGTCCAGTCCAGTCTAGTCCAGTCTAGTCCAGTCCATTCTAGTCTAGTCCAGTCTAGTCCAGTCTTGTCCATTCCAGTCTAGTCCAGTCCAGTCCAGTCCAGTCTAGTCCAGTCTAGTCCAGTCTAGTCCAGTCCAGTCTTTGGAGGACGTACTTCTTATCAGTGTGTGTGTTTTGAATGCAGGTCGTGCAGCGGACCCAGGATATGATCCACAAGGTAAGAAACACACTGAGGACATGATCTGGACCAGGACCAGTATCAGTATCTGAACTCCGTTGCTGTTGTTCTTCAGTGGAGCGGATCAGCCTCAGGGGGGTAGGACCATCTGTTTGTTTGTTTGTTTGTTTGGGTCCATCTGTTTGACTTGTTCTTCTTCTGTGCTGCTGCTGCTGAGATGCGGTTCCTGTCTGTGTGTGTGTGTGTGTGTGTGTCCTGCGTGTGTGTGTGTGGTTGTTTGGATGCATCTCCATGGAAACCATTCCCTCTGGAGCTGTGATTAGTCAGTTCCTGTTTCCTGTCCTCAGATCTGTGGGTTCAGACCAGTTCTGGTGTCAGTGGGGGTCTGATCCAGTTCAGGTGTGATCCAGTTCAGGTCTGATCCAGTTTAGGTCTGATCCTGTACAGATCTAATGCTAATAATGCTAATCCATGTGGGTTCATCAGGTCCATCAGGTCCACGTGGTCCATCAGGTCCATGTGGTCCATCAGGTCCATGTGGGTCCAGGTCACATTTATTCCCTGACTCGGAACCAATTAGTGAATTAAATGAACAAATAAACATGACAGAACCAGGGGAGCAGAACCCGCTAGAACCCAACAGAACCCACTAGAATCCACTAGAACCCAACAGAATCCAACAGAAACCACTAGAACCCAACAGAACCCTCTCAAACCCAACAGAATCCACTCAAACCCCAACAGAACCCACTCAAACCCAACAGAACCTGTTAGACCAGGGTCCAGTCACTGTTCTCAGGCCTGGCCTTGTTAGAACCCATTGGACCTCAGTAGACCCGTTGGACCTCATAGAAACCGGGTTCTTCTTGGTGTTGGCCCCCCAGTGGTCTCGGTTCTTAAACCTGCCCCCCTTTGTGTGTGGTTGCAGGTCCAGACCTTCTGTGGGCCCCACAGCCTGAAGATGCTAACGCTAAGCGCTAACGTTCCGGAGGAGTTCTACCTGTGGATGTCCAACCTAAGAACACACTCACACCTGTGGTAGAACGAGTCCTGGACCTGCTGCAGGCCTGCCTGGACCCTAGACTGGTTAGGGTTAGGGGGGTAGGGAACGAGTCCTTGACCTGCATGCAGGCCCTACCCGGACCCCCATGGGTTAGGGGGTTGGGTGGGTTAGGGTTAGTCCCACGTCCACGTCTTGAATCTCAGGAGCTGCTAAAGTTTACAGCCACACAACAGAACGCAGTGTTCCATGTGACCTTTAACCCCAGCCTGTCCTGGACCCTGGTTCCTCTCAGTGACCTTTGACCTCTGTTCACTCCTCAGATTTCTGGATAGCACATTTATATGTGGTGATTCTGGTCCAAATCTGACTAATCTTGGTTCTTGGGGGGTTTCTAAAGGGTTCTGGTCCAAATACTCTAAAGGTTCTAAAGGGTTGTGGTCTAAAGGTTCTAAATGGTTCTGGTCCTTCATTCTGAACTTCATCAAACTCATTAAATGTGAACTTTCATGGACAAGTCCTGGTCATATTCCATCGTTCTATAACAGACATTGGTTGTTGTTCCAACTGGTTGGTACTAAACGATCATAATGGTTCCAATAACTGTCTTTATAATAATGGTTTGTTGGACTGATGTTTGTACTATGAACGTAGACTGAAACTTCTACTGTTAAAGGTGAGTAAGATGGGTTTAAGGGAGGTCTGTTAGAGGTTCGGAATAGTCATGTGATCATGTGGTGGTGTCAGGACACGCCCCCCTTAACCTCAGCAGCTGTTGGCTCACATTCCCACAGAACCCATATGAACCTGTATGAACCTGTATGTGGTCTGGTCCAGTCTGTTCACAGAAAACCTCACTTAGACCAGACTACATAGCTGTGATGCTAACTCCTGGTCTTTGCTGTAGCTGTGATGCTAACTCCTGGTTTGCTGTAGCTGTGATGCTAACTCCTAACTGTAGCTGTGTTGCTAGCCCTAACCCTCCACACATGTGACCTGTGCTTGTGTGTAACCCGAGGCTGTCCTCTGATGTTAGCTCTAATGTGCTAGCTCGTATGTGTCTCTTTTAGCTTGTCTGTGTTTGTGTTAGCTTGTCTGTTTCTCTGTTAGCTTGTCTGTGTCACCGTTAGCTTGTGTATGTCTCTGTTAGCTTGTCTGTGTTACCTTGTCTGTGTCTCTGTTAGCTTGTCTGTGTCAGCTTGTCTGTGTCTCTGTTAGCTTGTCTGTGTCTCTGTTAGCTTGTCTGTGTTACCTTGTCTGTGTCTCTGGTAGCTTGTCTGTGTTAGCTTGTCTGTGTTAGCTTGTCTGTGTTAGCTTGTCTGTGTCTCTGTTAACTTGTCTGAAGTCTGTGTTAACTTGTCTGTGTCTGTGTTAGCTTGTCTGTGTCTCTGTTAGCTTGTCTGTCTGTTATTTGTCTGTGTTAGCTTGTCTGTGTCTATGTTAGCTTGTCTGTGTCTGTGTTAGCTTGTCTGTGTCTGTTAGCTTGTCTGTGCCTGTGTTAGCTTGTCTGTATCTGTGTTAGCACTAATGTGTCTCTGTTAGCTTGGTGTCTCTGTTAGCTTGTCTGTGTTACCTTGTCTGTGTCTCTGTCAGCGTGTCTGTGTCTCTGTTAGCTGTCTGTGTTAGCTTGTCTGTGTCGTGCTAGGTCTTGTCTGTGTCTCTGTTAACTTGTCTGTGTTAGCTGTGTCTGTGTCTGCTGTCAGCTTTGTCTGTGTCCTGTTAGCTTGTCTGTGTAGCTTGTCTGTGTCTCTGTTAGCTTGTCTATGTACTGTGCTTAGATTGTCTGTGTCTCCGTTAACTTGTCGATGTCTCTGTTAGTTGTCTGTGTCTGTGTTAGCTTGTCTGTTTCTCGTAGCTTGTCTGTGCCTGTGTTAGCTCTAATGTTTCTCTGTTAGTTTGTCATGTGTCTTGTTAGCTTGTCTGTTTCTCTGTTAGCTTGTCTGTGTTTGTGTTAGCTTGTCTGTGTCAGCTTGTCGGTATCTCTGTTAGCTTGTCTGTGTTAGCTTGTCTGTGTCTCTGTTAGCTGTCTCTGTCTGTGCTAGCTTGTCTGTGTCTCTGTTAACTTGTCGATGTCTCTGTTAGTTGTTCTGTGTCTGTGTTAGCTTGTCTGTTTCTCTGTTAGCTTGTCTGTGCCTGTGTTAGCTCTAATGTGTCTCTGTTAGTTTGTCTGTGTCTGTGTTAGCTTGTCTGTTTCTCTGTTAGCTTGTCTGTGTTTGTGTTAGCTTGTCTGTGTCAGCTTGTCTGTGTCTCTGTTAGCTTGTCTGTGTTAGCTTGTCTGTGTCTCTGTTAGCTTGTCTGTGTTAGCTTGTCTGTGTCTGTGTTAGCTTGTCTGTCTGTGTTAGCTCTAATGTGTCTCTGTTAGCTTGTCTGTGTCAGCTTGTCTGTTTCTCTATTAGCTTGTCTGTGTTAGCTTGTCTGTGTCTGTGTTAGCTTGTGTGTGTTAGCTTGTCTGTGTCAGCTTGTCTGTGTCTCTGTTAGCTTGTGTGTTAGCTTTGTCTATGTCAGCTTATCTGTGTCTCTGTTAGCTTGTGTGTGTTAGCTTGTCTGTGTCAGCTTGTCAGTTTCTCTGTTAGCTTGTGTGTGTTAGCTTGTCTGTGTCAGCTTGTCTGTTTCTCTGTTAGCTTGTCTGTGTCAGCTTGTCTGTGTCTCTGTTAGCTTGTCTGTTTCTGTTAGCTTGTCTCTGTTAGCTTGTCTGTGTCTCTGTTAGCGGTGTCTGTGTTAGCTTGTCTGTGTCTCTGTTTCTTGTCTGTGTCTCTGTTAGCTTGTCTCTGTTAGCTTGTCTGTGTCTCTGTTTTCTTGTCTGTGTCTCTGTAGCATGTCTCTGTTAGCTTGTCTGTGTCTCTGTTAGCTTGTCTCTGTTAGCTGTCTTGTGTCTCTGTTATCTTGTCTCGTTAGGTTTCTGTGTCTCTGTTAGCTTGTGTGTTTTAGGCTTTGTGTGTTCTGTGTTAGCTTGTCTGTTTCTCTGTTAGCTTGTCTGTTGTTAGCTTGTGTGTGTCTGTTAGCTTGTCTGTTTCTCTGTTAGCTTGTCTCTGTTAGCTTGTCTGTGTCTCTGTTAGCTTGTCTCTGTGTAGCTGTCTGTTTCTCTGTTAGCTTGTGTGTGGTAGCTTGTCTGTGTCTCTGTTAGCTTGTCTGTGTTAGCTTGTGTGTGTCTGTGTTAGCTTGTCTGTTTCTCTGTAGCTTGTGTGTGTTAGCTTGTCTGTGTCTCTGTTAGCTTGTCTCTGTAGCTTGTCTGTGTCTCTGTTAGCTTGTGTGTTTTAGCTGTGTGTGTCTGTGTTATGCTTGTCTGTGTTAGCTTGTGTGTGTCTGTGTTAGCTTGTCTGTTTCTCTGTTAGCTTGTGTGTTCTGTAGTTGTCGTCGTCCACACCCAGCTGTGACTCACTGCTTTAATCTGCTCCAGGGTGTTGGTCTGGGTGGTGTCACATTCCTATTGTGTGGTTGTGTACTGTTGTGTATTATTGTGCAGTGTTGTGTAGCTCCGCCCTCAGGGTGTGGTCTGCTCGTCTTTCTGCTTTAATCCTCCTGGTGTCTATGGTTTATTTACTGCTTCAGCTCACATGTTTCACATGTTTCAGATTTTCCAGTTGAACACATTCAGTCTGTGAACAGTGAACTGCTGACACCTGCAGGAATACTGCTGTCATTACAGCAGTGGGACGTTCAACACCATCACACAGGCGGCACACCACAGCTACCAACACTAACCACAGATGTAGAACATGAGGCAGATTTACTGGTCAGATGTGTTTGACTGTGTGAACACATTTGGGTTTAAAGGTGCTGCAGACTTCCTGTCCAGTGGTTCCTCCCACCTGTCCATCCTCAGTATCATTCGTCTGTCTGTCATTCCTCAGCTGAATCTGTTGCATTCTGGTCAACAGTTTAGTGTCATCCACCACAAAACAAAACCATGTGTTTACATTCAGGACCGGTCTGGATGTTAAACACAACAGATTCAGCTGAGGGAATGACAGACAGACGAACAGACGAATGATACTGAGGATGGACAGGTGGGAGGAACCACTGGACAGGAAGTCTGCAGCACCTTTAAACCCAAATGTGTTCACACAGTCAAACACATCTGACCAGTAAATCTGCCTCATGTTCTACATCTGTGGTTAGTGTGTGGTAGTTCTGGTCCAGTCCAGTCCAGTTCTAACCCTGGTGGTTCTGGTTCTGTTGGTTTAACAGAGCTGGTTCTGGTCAGACGCTGGTATTGTCAGTGCAGTTGGAATGGCTCTGCTGGGAGCGGCATCCAGCTACTTCGCCTACCAGAAGAAGAAACTGTGTTTTAAGATGCTAGGGAGGTGAGTGAACCTAACCTAACCCAGGTTTAAGGTCAACCTAACCCGGGTTTAAGGTCAACCCTAACCCGGGTTTAAGTTAACCCTAACCCGGGTTTAGTTCAGTTTGTCCTGACTTTCACATGTGCGGTGTTCAGGTGCCGACCCAGAGAGTGGGAAAAGCCACGGGACTCACTCCGAACCCAAGGTACAACCTAACCTAGACCCTAGACCAGGGGTGTTCAAACATGCGTCCTGGGGGCCAAACCCGGCCTGCCAAAGGGTCCCTTCCAGCCCGTGGGATGAATTTGCAAAATACACCTTCAGATATTAACAATCAAGGATGTGGAACTCATTTTAGTTCAGGTTCCACATACAGAACAATGTGATCTGAACTAAAATAACAGCAGAGTAACCCATAAATAATGACTCCAAATTGGTCTTAGTGTTATTGTGAAAAATATAATATTACATTAATGCTATAAATAATGACAACTCCATATTTTTCTCTTTGTTTAGTGTAAAAACTTACATTAAATAGACAATATTAACATTTACCACACTGTCCTTTAACAATAAAATCTGAAAAATCTGAAATTTTGTATGTAACATTTTAACATGATTCTTCCTGTTCTTAAATCTTTGGTGCCTTTGTAGATCCAGTCCATAATATGCATGTAGAAAATGGGAAGTTTGAGGTGTATTATTGTTGAAATTGCACATATTTTCTCAAGAAATCTCAGTTTTCTCAGGTTATTCACATCAGTTTGTTGGATAGTTGTAAATGTACATATTTTTATAATTTAATGTTTGATTGCACTAAACAAAGAGACAAATTTGGAGTCGTCATTATTTACAAGTTATTCTGCTGTGGTTTTACTGGTTCAGCCCCATGCAGACCAGTTTGGGCTGAACGTGGAACTGAACTAACAGGAGTTGGACAGCCCTGCCCTAGACCCTAACCCTAGACCCTAACCCCAGACCCTAGACCCTAACCCCAGACCCTAGACCCTAACCCTAGGCCCTAACGCTAGAACCTAACCCCAGACCCTAGACCCTAACCCTAGACCCTAACCCCAGACCCTAGACCCTAACCCCAGACCCTAGACCCTAACCCTAGGCCCTAACGCTAGACCCTAACCCAGACCCTAGACCCTACCCCAGACCCAGACCCTAGACCCTAACCCCAGACCCTAGACCCTAACCCCAGACCCTAACCTAGACCCTAACCCCAGACCCTAGACCCTAACCCCAGACCCTAGACCCTAACCCCCAGACCCTAGACCTAACCCCAGACCCTAACCTAGACCCTAACCCCAGACCCTAGACCCTAACCCCAGACCCTAGACCCTAACCCTAGACCCTAACCCCAGACCCTAAACCCTAGACCCTAACCCCAGACCCTAGACCCTAACCCCAGACCCTAGACCCTAACCCTAGGCCCTAACGCTAGACCCAAACCCTAGACTCTAACCCTAGACCCTAGACCCTAACCCCAGACTCTAGACCCTAACCCTAGACCCTAACCCTAGACCCTAACCCCAGACCCCAGACCCTAGACCCTAACCCTAGACCCAAACCCTAGACCCTAACCCTAGACCCTAACCCCAGACCCTAACCCCAGACCTTAACCCCAGACCCTAGACCCTAACCCCAGACCCTAACCCCAGACCCAACCCCAGACCCAAACCCTAGACCAAACCCTAGACCCTAACCCCAGACCCTAACCCTAGACCCTAACCCCAGACCCTAGACCCAAACCCTAGACCCTAACCCTAGACCCTAACCCCAGACCCTAGACTCTAACCCTAGCCCCTAACCCTAGACCCTAACCCCAGACCCTAGACCCTAACCCTAGACCCTAACCCCAGACCCTAGACCCTAACCCTAGACCCAAACCCTAGACCCAAACCCTAGACTCTAACCCTAGACCCTAACCCTAGACCCTAACCCCAGACCCTAGACCCTAACCCCAAACCCTAGATTCTATCCCTAGAACCCTACACCTAGACCCTAACCCCAAACCCTAGACTCTAATGCTAGACCCTAGACCCTAACACTAGACCCTAGACCCTAACCCTAGACACTAACCCTAGACCCTAGACTCTAACGCTAGACCCTAGAACCCTAACCCTAGACCCAAACCCTAGACTCTACCTTAGACCCTAACTCTAGACCCTAACCCCAGACCCTAGACCCTAACCCCAAACCCTAGACTCTAACCCTAGACCCTAACCCTAGACCCTAACCCCAAACCCTAGACTCTAACGCTAGACCCTAGACCCTAACACTAGACCCTAGACCCTAACCCTAGACCCTAACCCCAAACCCTAGACTCTAACGCTAGACCTAGACCCTAACACTAGACCCTAGACCCTAACCCTAGACCCTAACCCTAGACCCTAACCCCAGACCCTAGACCCTAACCCTAGACCCTAACCCTAGACCCAAACCCTAGACTCTAACCCTAGACCCTAACTCTAGACCCTAACCCCAGACCCTAGACCCTAACCCCAAACCCCTAGACTCTAACCCTAGACCCTAACCCCAAACCCTAGACTCTAACGCTAGACCCTAGACCTAACGCTAGACCCTAGACCCTATCAGTCCAGTGCCCTAACCATCTGTATTAACACTGTGTTGTGTTGTGTTTTTTCAGTTCTCAGTAACCTGCTCAACACCTCCTAAACATCAGCGCTGACCTCCGAGGGTTCCTACTGGTCAAGGGGGTTCCACCCTTTGAACAGACTCCGCCTCTAAAACTGTCAATCTGCCTTTTCTTTAGTGTGTGTTGGGGTTTTAACTGACTGTACATGAACGCATCACCTTTACTATCATCACCACGTGGGCAGGATTGGAAGCACTAAGCCCCCCCACTTGTCAGAAGGATCAAACAAACTGTTGTTTTTTTTTTTGTTTGTTTTTTCATGTGGATGTTTTTGGCACTTTAAATGTTAAGGGTCAATTTTTCAGCCTTGATTTTGTCCAGCTATTAGTCATAAGTTTTCATCTTATTTTGTCCAGATATTAGTCGGATGTTTTCGTCTTATTTTGTCCAGATATTAGTCGGATGTTTTCGTCTTATTTTGTCCAGATATTAGTCGGATGTTTTCGTCTTAGTTTGTCCAGATATTAGTCGGATGTTTTCGTCTTATTTGTCCAGATATTAGTCGATGTTTTCGTCTTATTTTGTCCAGATATTAGTCGGGATGTTTTCGTCTTATTTTGTCCAGATATTAGTCGGATGTTTCGTCTTATTTTGTCCAGATATTAGTCGGATGTTTTCGTCTTATTTTGTCCAGATATTAGTCGGATGTTTTTCTCTGACCCACAGAGGTTGAACTCTGCTTCAGACTCTGCTTCAGTTTTCCTGTTTCTGTTTCTACTTGAATGTTCCTGTTCAATAAAGTGGATTTGTCTGGATCTGGATCAAGTTTTTAATCAGAAAAAAAAAAAAACACTGTTTACAGGATTTACAGGTCTAGATCCAGGAAGATTTACAGGTTCAGGTCCAGGAGGATTTAGGCTGAACTGGACCCAGTCTGTAGTTTTAGACCCAGTCTGGGTCCACCCAGGTCCACGGCTCAATCATTGTGGAGGTTGACCTCCTGGACCAGTTGAACAAACACACCCAGAGACCAGCCCCCCCTTTAGACCTATAGTCCGGCCCCCTTCAGACCTTGGTCCGGCCCCCTTCACTCATAGGGGGTCTGTTGGATCTCATTCATCCTCAGGTGGACGTTCAGGTTCAGGTAGAAGAATTGAACCAGTACCCAGAACCTGCTGACCCAAGACCTTGATCTGGACCAGAACCTGCTTACCCAGGACCCTGATCTGGACCAGAACCTGCTGACCCAGGAGCCTGATCTGGTCCAGAATCCCTTCAGTGAGAACAAGGGAAAAGGCGAAGGAAGAAAGGACGAACAGAGGACGACGACGTCAGAATGTCAACAGGTGGAAACTGAACTGAACTTATGATGATGATGATGATGATGAAGGATCGAAGACAATAATAACGCCATGTTCTAAAAAAACTGTCAAGCAGGAGAGGGGAGAGCCAGAGCAGACCAGGTCTAACACAACAGAACAGAACACAGATATGGTGTATATATACACATATCTGGGTTCTGTTAGACCTGGTTTCTCCCCTAACCCTGTTTACAGAGTTTGTATAGAACGTGGCGTTAATTATTGTCGCTGATTATTTTATACATACATATATATGTCGAGGCCCAAAATGGAATCTGGCCCGATTCAGAATCGGGCTGGCCCAGAATGGAATTCTATTCTAGGCCGGCCTAGAATGGAATCCTGCTGCTATAATGTTATTTTTATACATGTTTAATGCAAATGATCCATACTCCATAATTGTCATAATTTTACATTTTCAGATCTTACATACCTTGAGTAACTATTGTCAATTTCAGTCCATTTCACTGTACATATATTGGGGGAGTACCACTAGGTTCTATTTGTAATAAATAAGTGTTTATAGTTTACAATTAAAATGTTGATTGTTTCATTTTTTTTTCTCCACATATTTGCAAATTCCATGTTATTGATTTTTGATCTAAATTATTACATTTAGATCATTTTGCATTAAACATGGTATAAAAATAACATTATAGCAGCAGGATTCCATTCTAGGCCGGCCTAGAATAGAATTCCATTCTAGGCCGGCCCAATTCTGAATCGGGCCAGATTCCATTTTGGGCTCGACATATATATCTATATATATAATCCGGGTGTCCACCATCCACTTCCTCCAGGGTTACAGGTTATTATTATGGGATGTTTGTAATCTGACTTTGGTCTCCAGCCTGCCAGGCCTTTGTCACCATGGCAACCACCGACGCTACTGCATGGGCGCCACAGCAGTCGCCCGCAGTCTGCGGCGCTAGCGGACCAGTCGCAGCATTGTTGTCATGGTTACACCCAACGTCTCCGAGGAGTCCAGGTAGGAGACGTGTGTATGGACAAGTTCACATGGAACAGGTCTGGAGATATCTGAGAAACACATGTTTAGAACTGGAGAACCTGCAGTCCCCTCCCCCTGCAGAAGCCCCTCCCCTCTGTCAGTTCTTGAACGGGATCAGTTTGTGTCCAAACAGCTGATCCTGTGGTTCTGAACGGGGTCTTCTTGTTCAAAATGTGGTCTTCTGGGTTCTAACATGGCTTCTTGGTTCAAATGTGGTCTTCTGGGTTCTGACGTGGGTCTTCTTGGTTCTAACATGGTCCTCTTGTTCTAATGTGGTCTTGTGGGTTCTAACGTGGTCTTCTTGGTTCTAACATGGTCCTCTTGGTTTCTAATGTGGTCTCTGGGTTCTAACATGGTCTTCTGGGTCAAATGGGTCTTCGGGGGTTCTAACGTGGTCTTCTTGTCTCTGCTCTGGGACAGACGGTCTCTGTGGGCGGTCTTTGACCAGGTGGTCCTGGTGGACCTGCTGGAGCTCAGACCACCTGCATCTGTCCTGGCTCCGACGTCCTGAACTGGGACCCATTCACCAAGATCCACTGTGGACCCTGACCCACTTCAGCAGTGTGTGTTCCTGGACGCAGACACCCTGGTGAGTCCAGTTTGACCCCTGACCTCTGACCTCTGGGACTGAGGGTCCACTGTTAAACACAGACACCCTGGTGATTCCAGCTTGACCTCTGACCTTAGTGTATCCATGGGTGTGGTCCCGCCTACGTCTACTTCCTCCAATGACAGGATGTTACTCAAGGACCTCCCACACACTTATAGATGCTAATGCTAACATGCTAATGCTAGGTGCTGTGTGTTATCAGAATGGGTGAAATGCACAGATTCAATCTGACCATGGAGGTGACCTTTGACCTGAGGACTAGATCATTATTACAGCTGTGTTTCCATGGTGACCACTGCTGGTCTGTTTCCGTGGTGACCTGTCCCTCTGTGTTCCATGGTGACCTGTCCCTCTGTGTTTCCATGGTGACCTGTCCCTCTGTGTTTCTGTGGGACCCCTCCTCTGTGTTTCTGTGGTGACCACTACTGGTCTGTTTCCATGGTGACCTGTCCCTCTGTGTTTCCGTGGTGGCCTGTTCCTCTGTGTTTCCATGGTGACCCCTCTCCTGTGTTTCCGTGGTGACCCCTCCTCTGTGTTCCCGTGGTGACCTGTCCCTCTCCTGTGTTTCCGTGGTGACCCTCCTCTGTTTTTCCATGGTGACCTGTCCC